>NW_027500696.1:0-65767 GCF_021521415.1 Bidens hawaiensis | reverse complement strand
ACATGAACGATAAATACAAAGACTCGAGACGCAAAACCGGTAGTAACACGGCGCTTATCGGTGTAGCACTTTTGACGGCTATGAGCGGCAAGAAGATTTTGACGAATAAGAGCGATTCGATTGGAAGTTTCTTGAACAAGCTTGGGACCGGTGATTTGCGATTCACTAACCTCATTCCAACAAATTAGGGAACAACATTTTCGGCCACAGAGAGCTTCAAAGGGTGCCATGCCAATACTAGTGTGAAAACTGTTATTGTAGGAAAACTCTACAAGTGGTCGGTGAGTATCTCAATTCCCACCAAAGTCTAGTATTCAAGAGCGGAGCATATATTCGAGAGTTTGGATCGTTCTCTCGAATTGACCATTGGTTTGCGGGTGATAAGCGATTCTTAGATCAATACGGGTACCCAAGGCGGTTTGCAACGATTTCCAAAAATGAAAGGTAAACCGACCATCATGATCGAAGATAATGGTCAAACGATCTACAATCACCCAAATACTATCGTTGCGGCTTTGAGTAGTGGGGAGTTTAGTAACAAAATCCATGGCTATTTCTTCCCATTTCCAAACGGGGATCAAAGGTTGCTCGAGCAAACCAAACGACTTTTGATGCTCGGCTTTAACCTTAGAGCAAGTGAGGCATTGAGATACATATAACGCATATCTTTCTTCATTCCCGGCCACCAAAACATGGAACAGAGATCGGCATACATTTTATCCGCACCAGGATGAATAGAGTATCGTGACTTATGAGCTTCATCGAGGATAAAAATTCGAAGACTGTTACGATCGGGGACCCATAAATGGTCCAAATTATAAAGTAAGCCATTACGTTTGGTTTCAAGTTGGAGTTCGGCGCCACACGACATCTCGTCGTGTAGGTTACCTTCGGTGACAAAGACGTGTTGTGCGTCGAAGATGCGGTATTGGAGCAAGAAGGATTTAATATGACTCTTAAGACTAAGAGCATCGGCCACGACATTCACTTTCCCGGGGTGGTAGGGAATTTCGCAATCGTAATCTCTTAACAATTCGGCCCATCGTCTTTGTCTCATATTGAGGTCATTTTGGTCAAACATGTGTTGTAAACTTTTATGGTCGGTGAAGACCATCGTGCCGTAACGGTAGTGTCGCTATATTTTCAAGGCAAACACGACCGCACCAAGTTCGAGGTCCGTGTGTCGTGTAATTTTTCTCGTGCACCTTGAGTCTATGCAAAGCGTAAGCAATGACCTTGTCTCATTGCATAAGAACACAACCAAGACCTTGGATAGAAGCGTCACAAAAGACAATAAAATCGTCCTTGCCCTCGGGAAGAGCAAGTATTGGAGCATTGCAAAGCATGTCCTTAAGAGTTTGAAATGCTTCTTCTTGATCGGAACCCAATTCGTAAACTTTCCTTTGTGGGTTAGTGCGGTAAGGGGTGAAGCAATCTTTGAAAAGTTGCGGATAAAAAGACGGTAATACTCCGCCGAACCAAGAAATGAACGAACCTCCGTTGGAGAGGACGGGGTCATACAATTCTTAACACCCTCAATTTTAGCAGGATCAACATGAATACCCTTGTCGTTAACGATGTGGCACAAGAATTGAACTTGCTTTAGCTAAATTCGCATTTGGAGAACTTAGCATAAAGTTTATCCTTTCGTAACAAGTCGAGATGGTGCGCAAATGGTCCTTGTGCTCGGTCTCAGATTTAGAGTATATCAAGATATCTTCGATGAATACAATAACGAACTTGTCGAGGTAGGGCTTACAAACACGATTCATAAGGTCCATGTAAACGGCAAGAGCATTAGTCAACCCAAAAGCATAACTCGGAACAAAAAGTGGCCATAACGAGTACAGAAGGCGGTTTTGGGTATGTCATCTTCGTGGACACGAAGTTGGTGATAACCCGAATGGAGATCAATCTTGGAGAAACATGTGGCTCCTTGGAGTTGATCGAAAAGACCATCGATACCCGGAAGGGGATAATGGTTCTTGATAGTAAGCTTGTTGAGCTCACGGTAATCGATGCACATACGAAGAGTACTTGGGATGAGCATTTTGTCCCAAATACCCGTACTTGTACTCGTACCGTACCCGTATATGGACCCGTACCCGTACCGATATAGCATATTCGGTACGGATATTGGTACTCATTTTGGTTGAATTTTGGTACGGGTACAATCGGGTACAGGTACGGTACCGGTACATTTGGTATTCTGTACCTGTTTGAATTATATAAGGGTTTAATTAAGATTCTTTATATTTAATATATAAAATAAATTTTCCAACCATGTTATTATTGAACAACTACCAAATGTTTCTTCAAAATTAAATAATATAACATCCAAGACACGAACCAACAAACAAATCTGTTAGTGCATGGTTTTGCGTCTTGAGTCTTTGTAATTATCGTTAACGTATTTGTTTTATATTTAATGTAATAAACAATTAAGTTAAAGTCTAGTTCGTTATGTTTAAGGTCTAGTTTGTTGGTACAAGATGTCAGTAGTTCAGTGTCAAATGTCTGTAATCGAGTTTGTTAGATTTGTGTTTTTGTATGTAAGCGAAGTTAGCTCACAAGTTCGCTGATACAGGCGAACTTGTGAACTAAGCGGAGTTAGTGACAACTTCGCCTGAACATGCCAGGCGAAGTTCTCGTGATTATATAAACTTAGGTTACGGCTTAAGTTTTGATTATTCAACGAGTTTCAGTTTACGTGTAACGAGTTAGAGAGAGTCTGTATTTGGTGATCTTTGTGTCACGTGTTTACGGTTGCAATATAACGTGTTTGTGTTTATTGTAACGTGTTTAATCGTTTTGTCTTCTACGCTCGTAACGTCTTACGTAGGGATTCCGCACCTACGTAGAACGAGATATCTCGTGTAGATCCGGCTGGGAACCTACAATCGGTATCAGAGCTTTTGCTCGATTGTGTGGTTCGGGATTATCACGCGGGTGTAGAAATCGTTCCGTTCGACTATTCGCAGGACGAGTTTTCTGAGTTTTTGTGTCCTACTCACCTCCTACAATCATAAACAACCCATAACAACTTCACAAACCTCGTAAAATCCAGAAATCAAACCTGTATATTCATCGTGTTCATCAGGCGAAGTTGCCGTCACTGTTCGTAGGGTTTCAGCGAAGATATAAGGTTAAGCGAAGTTATCCACAACTTCGCCTACCTTCTCAAGTTCGCCTTTACCAGCGAAGTTACCCACAACTTCGCCTACAGTACTGTTAAAATAAAATTTTTATTTTTCGGGTTTCTGTGTGTTTTGTGAAAGATGTCTTCAATCAACATTACGAAACTAGTTAAGATGGAAGTGGAAGCGGGTTCGGCTACAAAGGCACCGAAGATGCTTAAGAAAACCGATTATGTAGCGTGGAAAGATCGTTTTGAACAATATGTCAAGTATCAAGATGCTAAGATGTGGGTATGCATACAAGATGGTTACATTCCACCTACTGCTGAGTATGAGGGTCATGATCAGATAAAGAAATACAAAGAGATGGAAGAAGAAGAGAAGAAAATGTATGAGGCTGAAAGCAAAGCTCATGCTGCGATTACTATGACTCTTCCACAAGAGATTCTACACACCTTCAGAAAGTATAAGACTGCTAGAGAGCTTTGGGAAGCTCTTGAAAACCGTTTTGAGGGTAATGTGGGAATTCGTGCTTCAAAGATTAAACTACTTAAAACCCAATTCTCGGTCTTCAAGTACTTGAAGAATGAATCACTTGATGATATCATCACGAGATATTATCATCTGATGACCGAACTCAACAATTATTCAATTGCTTACAAAGAAGATGAAATTGTTGAAAAGCTTCTTGAGCTCTCCCACCGAAATGGGAGATGTACACTGTGTTGATGAGAGAAGACAAAGACTTTGCTGACTATGACCTGGAAACAGCAGTTAACAAGCTACGAACTTTTGAACTAAACATGGTTCGAAAAGAGACACCTACTGATCAGGTTCAAGATCCAGGAATGTATGGTGCAAAGGTTAATACAAGTTCAAGTTCGAAGTCTGATTCGTCTGCTTACTACTCAAAGGGGAGAGTCGGAGCGCTAACTCAACACCTGAAGGTCATGTATCTCTCAACATAAATGGTGATGTATGCTTTGTAGCTGGAGGATCAAATGCTTCTAACCCTCAAGAAACCAAGAGTAGTTTTACCCCAAATGTTTCGAACAACAACTACTCAAGGATGCCCATGAGTGTTAAATCTGCTGAACAGCAGTTTGCTCTCTATGCATCCTTTATTGCTTCGTATGAAAATTACATTCAGGGTAAGATTGTTGATCCAGCAATATTGGAGGAAGACTATGATCAGATCGATGCTGATGATCTGGAAGAGATGGATCTGCAGTGGCAGATGGCGATGATTGTGAGAAGGGTTAAGAGGTTTATGAAGAAGACAGGAAGGAAGTTTGTTGGTGAGAGACCGGGTTTTGACAAGTCAAAGATGCGCTGTTACAACTGTCAACAGAATGGCCACTTTGCGAAGGAGTGCACGAATGAGAGAGTTGAACGTAGTCAGAACAGGTCGACACACCAGAATGGGGGTGGTAATGATAATAGAGCCATGATTTCCAGACAGAATGGGGAATATAACTGGAATCTGCATGTTGAAGAAGTGTTCGAACAGGCCAATATGGCGAACATCGAAACTGCTGATACTGAGGAAGTGACTGGCGAAATTGAAGCTTACATGGCAGAGGCTCAAAATGAAGCTTGTATGGCAGATGTGAAAGATCAGCTCACCGAGGTAAGTACTAAACTCCCTTGCACTAAGTGTGAAAATCTGTCTGAACAATTGACAACTATAACTGATCAGTATGTTAGTCTGGATGCTCAATTTAAAACCTTAAAAGAAGAACATCATTTCACTAAAGCTAGAGAAAATAGTTATAAAGTAAAAATAAAAGCTAGTGAAAAAGATATTAGAAGTCTTAAAGCAAATCTAGCTGAAAAAATTAAAGTAATTGATCTGAGCTATGAAGTGTTAGAAGAAAAAACCAAACTAATAGCTGAAAGGGATAAACAGATAGCTGATCACCAGGTGAAAGTGGTGGAACTTAACAGGAAACTTGAGAAAATTTAGAAATTCCACCGCTATACTTGATCACCTCGTTAGTGATCAAGGTTCCCCAGTTAAAAGGGGAGGAATTGGATATCATGAAGTTCCGCCACCGTACAATCATAATTACACTTATGATCCTAGTAATCAGAAATCTGTTGATGTTGATTATAGTCAGACAGTTTCGGTTAAGGTAACTAGTAAAGAACCAGAAGTTAGTAAAGGCGAAACGAGTAAGCCTGTGTCTAGTGTGAAAATTTCTGTGCCTAGTCCTGTCTCATCTAACTCGGACAAGTCTTCCGAGTCGAGTGAGACAAAACAAGAGGCAGTGTTACCAAAAAGTGGGGAGAAACATAAAACAACTGAAAAGAAATCTCCACTAAACCCGTATGTCCCACCTTATGTGAGACAAACGGGCAGTAATACAGCCTCAACATCTAAAACAACTATGGAAAAGAAAATTGAACACAGGAGTTGTTTCAGATGTAATCAATTAGGACACCTAATTGCTGATTGCCCTCTGAAGCAGAAATTCAGAGGTGTGAGGCCTTCAAAATCTGAGAAAAGAAACAGTAATCAATATAATGGAAAAAATGAAAACCCATCAAAATTCAGAAATTGGTCTAATTCAGGTTTTCAAAGAAATAGATCTCCGTTTTTCACTGCTAACAACCAAACCATAAGTAATAATTCATTTAATTCACGACGGTTTGGATGGCCTCATAGTCAATCTCCAAGAAGGTATCCGCTCAGGACTTACAGAAATTATTCTGATGCTAACTTTGGACAGCCAAGGTACGGGATGTATCGACCCAAGACCAAGAGGTCTTGGGTCCCCAGATTTTAACCCTCTGCTTTAATCGTGCAGGAACAGTTGAACAGGGCTGCAAACAATCTATGGGTTGTGGATAGCGGCTGTTCCCGGCACATGACGGGTAACAAGAATTTGTTACATGAATGGAAACCTGTTCAAGGAGGAAGAGTGAGTTTCGCTGGAGAGAGCGGTGGAAGGATCACAGGAATTGGGACTGTGACGAATGGAAAGATGACTTTAGAGAAAGTGAACTTTGTTGAAGATTTGAAGCACAATCTGCTGAGTGTTTCGCAGATCTGTGACAAGGATTACACCATGCATTTTACCATGAATGAGGCGATTGTGTTGCATCCTGGTTTTAAGATACCCGAGGATTGGATTGTTATGAGGGCTCCAAGAGAGAAGAATATGTATATCATGGACATGAGGTCGACTGAAATGGCCACAGAAGAATCGTGTCTTTTGTCGAAAGCGACTGAATCGGAGTCCGAATTATGGCATAGGAGAATGGGGCATATTCATCTTCGGAAGATGAACTACATTGTCAAGAATGGGTTGGTGTTGGGTGTTCCCTTGAAGAATTTCAACTTCGAAGACCAATGCTTATCATGCAAGAAGGGAAAGCAACACAAGAAATCCCATCACACCAAGAAGATTAATTCTATAGTCAGTTCCCTAGAAATACTTCACATGGATCTCTTCGGTCCAGTGAATGTAAAAAGTCTAGGAGGAACATCTTACTGCTTGGTGATCACTGATGATTTCTCTCGATATTCCTGGGTATATTTCCTGAAGTCAAAGGATGAAACTGTTCAGATGGTAAAGAATTTGATTACCAAGGTTGAGAATATCATGGGAAAAAGGGTTAAGTACATCAGAAGTGACAATGGGACTGAGTTCAAGAACTATGAGATGGAGATCTTCTGCTTACAGAAGGGGATTGAACACCAGTACAGCGCTCCGTATACACCGCAACAAAATGGAGTGGCTGAGAGGAAGAACAGAATTTTAATTGAAGGAGCCAGAACCATGCTGGCTGATTCGAAACTTCCCGTGGTGTTCTGGGCTGAAGCAGTTGCAACAGCCTGTTATATCCATAATAGAGTGTTAACTGTTAAAAGATTAAATAAAACCTGTTATGAACTTATGAATGGGAGAAAGCCCAACTTGAGTGGTCTTGAACCATTCGGGTCACCGTGTTCGATATTAAAGACCAATTCTAAATTTGGTGAAGTAGCCGACGAAGGAATCTTAGTCGGATACGTTGTTGGGACTCCCAACAGACGGGTCTTTAATACATCGACCAGCAAGGTTGAGGTGGTGTGTAACACTGATATCACAAGTTACAAATCACCAAAACCAAGCACGGGACCCGCCGCGGTTTTCGGCTATGATAGACTTTTTAAATATTTTAACATGCCTTATTTGGATTTTGCAGAAGTTGAAAAAAGAATTGCTACGAAGATGATATGCGATGAGGAAGACACTTTGGTGCAACGACCACAGTATGATGAATGTCAGCCTTCCTCGTCAAATGCTGTCAATACCCCTGCTGCCTCTACTGAAGAGGAATTCATCAATCCGTTTCACTCTCAACATCAATCACCCATTGATGAGCTATCTTCGAACTTGGAAGATAATCTGAATGTCAGTTCGGTTCCGACTACGAGAATTCACAAAAATCATCCTCTGGAAAATGTGATAGGTGATCTGTCCGATGGTGTACAAACAAGACAAAGCTTGAATGAGCACACTTGTGTTTACACAAGCATTAAAGAATCAGGCATAATCAACGAATGCTTGTACACCTGCTTTATCAGCCAGATTGAACCAAAGAACTATCAAATGGCTCTCAAGGACAGCTCGTGGGTCGAAGCCATGCAAGAAGAATTAGCCTAGTTTAAGAAGATGGAGGTATGGAACTTGGTTGCAAAACCAAGGAATGTGCATGCGATTGGCACAAAATGGGTCTTCAAATGCAAGAGAGATGAGAAAGGGATTGTTATCAGGAACAAGGCGAGGCTGGTTGTTAAAGGCTTTAATCAGCAAGAGGGGATTGATTACAATGAGGTGTTTGCTCCTGTGGCAAGATTGGAAGCCATTCGGCTGTTTTTGGCATTTGCTGCTCATAAGGAGATGAAGGTTTTTCAGTTAGATGTGAAGAGTGCGTTCCTAAATGGTAAAGTCGATGAGGTTGTGTACGTTGAGCAACCTCCGGGTTTTCCTGACCCTGACTTTCCCGATCACGTGTACAAGCTAAGTAAAGCACTGTATGGACTACATCAGGCACCTCGTGCCTGGTACTCAACGTTATCCGACTACTTGCTTGAGAATGAGTTTGAAAGAGGTAAGATTGATAGCACATTGTTCTTCAAGAGAAAAGGGAGCGACTTTCTACTGGTGCAAGTCTACGTGGACGACATTATCTTTGTTGCATCAAAGGTCGCCATGTGTCAGGAGTTTGAGGCCGTCATGAAGAAGAGATTTGAAATGAGTGCTATGGGTGAACTAACTTTCTTTTTAGGACTGCAGGTTGATCAGAAGAAAGATGGTATGTTCATTCATCAGACGAAGTATGTCCATGATGTTCTCAAACGTTTCAAGATGGAGGACAGCACTCCATACGATACTCCAGTCTGCGTCAACCACAAATTGGGTGCTGATTCAGACAACGATGCAGACGTGGACCCAACTCAATATCGGGCTATAATAGGTTCTTTAATGTACTTAACTGCTTCTAGGCCTGATATAATGTTTGTAGTTTGTCTTTGTGCTCGCTTTCAGGCAAACCCAAAGGAATCTCACTTGAAGGGTGCGAAGAGGATTCTACGGTATCTCAAAGGCAAGCCTAAGCTGGGGTTGTGGTACACGAGAGGAGGAGGCTTGGAGTTGGTCGCCTACACAGATTCTGATTATGGAGGGTGCAATCAGAGTCGGAAGTCAACTACTGGTGGATGTCAGTTTCTTGGTGGCAGATTAGTGTCATGGCAATGCAAGAAGCAGACCTCAGTCGCGATTTCAACCTGTGAAGCAGAATACATGGCAGCATCTAACTGCTGCTCCCAGGTTCTTTGGATTCAACAATTGTTGCGCGATTATGGTCTGAATTTTACTCTTACTCCTATTTGCATTGATAACACTGCTGCTATCTCAGTAACTAACAATCCCGTTAAGCACAGTAAAACTAAACACATTGACATACGTCATCATTTTATACGGGATTGTGCTGAGAAGAAACTGATTGAGCTCGAAAAGGTTGATACGCTAGATAATTTCACTGACTTGTTTACGAAAGCGTTTGACAAAACTAGATTTCAAAACCTTGTTGAGTTGAATGGGATGATCAATCCCGAGTAACCATGCTTTATGTTTTTGTTTTTTTTAAAAAAAAAAAATAATAATAATAATAATAATAATAATAATAATAATAATAATAATAATAATAAAAAACGTAACTATCGCTTAGAAGTATGTCGGTTGCCTCAGTTTGAAGGACATGTCTTCGGATATGTTTGGTCCTCATTTCTACTTGTAGAATATGAGGATAGCCATTAACCAGATGACTGAAAGTGACCGGGGCGGTTTATGATGTGTTTTCATTCTTTCGCTGAAAATTAGTCGATCATACTTAGTTAGAAGGACACATACTTGTATGTGGTCGGTCTAGCTGATCCATTGGATCTTCGGGATAGCCGTTTACCTGAAAACTTCAATTTGATCGGGGCGATTGAAGTTAAAAATTTTTAAGGGAGATGAAATTATTTTTCAAGTCTACTACTTCGTAAGAAGTACCTTTACTATGTTTAACAGAAAATTGATCCAACCTTGGAAAGTGATAGATATACTGATTCTGTGTGCCTAACTAGTGAAGTTATAAGGCCTAAAAGACTTTAGAACAGTCATTGTATGTCATGGTAGCTTTTTATGGTGCGTAAAAGTAGAAGTGATACTAACTAAATCTACTCGATTTTATGTGGAAACTTCTTATGAGTTGTGCATGTCTCCATATATATCTTTCCGAATGATAGGCAGAAAAGCGATTACCCAGTCATACACGAGCCCGTGAGTGTTCTGATTCCCGTGAAGATAGCGTGTCAAGAAACTGCAATGATCCAGATTCGGGACTTGCAGTAGTTTATCTGAAGTTGTGTAAATACTTAAAAAAAAATAAAAAAATTTGAGACATTCTAGAGTTCATAATATTTATACTTCTCAATCAAGGTGTAAGAAAGAGAACGGGAAGCAAAATCTAAAGATCGAAGAGTTCTTACTATTTAATCAGACACTACGGGTCGAGGTCAACTCGGGGTAACTTGGGGAAAGCCAAATACGCTTTGAGAATAGATAGGAGGTATCATAATCTCTGAGTTGTTGCCCATTTAAAATTTTGAGCTTAATTGAACCTAACCCGTATCACAGAAACGATGAAAACCATTCTAAGTTATTTACCTGCTTACAACCTGTTTCTTTATGTCATAATACATCTAAACACGGATCTGTGTGACAGTCACGTAGTTAGTATGATTCCTGTTCGGATCTTTTCTAAAACATGGTAGTCCCTATCGAGACTGAAATTTGATCCCGTGTATTTTATTTTTAAAATTTTTCTGCTTATGTAGTTTTTTGATTTTATACCTGGTTACTTGGTCTTAATCGTATCATTTAATTCTTTAAAGGTTGTTTTAAAACTTAATTGCAAATTGTAGGGGTTTGTTTTGAAAATTTTCATATATAGGCGAACTTATCCATAATTTCGCCTGCAATAGGCGAAGTTATCCATAACTTCGCCTGTCAAATTTTGACCATATATAAAGAAGTTTTAAGGTCAGACATGTTCATTATTTCAAAACCAGCGAACTTATCTCCGAAACCTAAGCGAACTTATCGTATTATCGATCTCAATCATCTGTGTTCATTCTTTTTCGATTCTAATCCGATTAAAGGTGTGTAGGGTTCTATATATCGTATAATCTTTGTCATAGGGTGTTAATCATAGGTCGTATTGACCCAATTCTCGACCTCGTCTTTCGAAACATTAAACACCCGATTTCAAACTTGTTATTACGTGGTCGTAATCAATTTGGTCGTCTAGAACTTCATAAAAACATGTTTTACGGAGGCCTTAATCTCCAATTTCACCAACTACGCGTCGATTGATTCGTCTATCTGTTGCCGATTCATATTCAGGCGAACTTACAGTTTAGGCGAAGTTATCCATAACTTCACCTGAGGTTAAACTTCGCCTGACAATTAATTAGGTTACGGTATATGAGGCGATGTTGTGGTTAGGCGAAGTTATCATTAACTTCGCCTGGACCTTTTTACTTAACAGTTAACAGACGAAGTTCAAGTTAAGGCGAAGTTGTTCCCAACTTCGCCCCACCTCTAACTTCGCCTATACAGAATAAATCACAACTTCGCTCATGGTAACAGGCGAACTTGTGATTTGCGTTGACGTGTATCTAACTTAGTCTGTTTGATGCAGATATGGCTGCTGTAGGTGGTGCAGGCAGAGATGACGGTGGTGATAACCAGAGACAGTTCTTCCCGGGTCACAACATGTATATAACATTAGACCCGGAGGCGAGCGGAGTTGATGATTTCCGCGAAATCATCACATTCTTACTACGCTCGCGTATATTCCACGCGATCACTACAACACTGCCGATATCCTTGCCCAACATTGAGGATTTTTGGCAGACCGTGGAATATGACTGTAGAGCCGAGCCCCCGGTGATGCGCGCAACAGTCAACAATCAGATTGTTCAGTTCTCTTCTGAACAGATCCGGGCGGCTTTACGATTTGGAGATGAGACGAGGGATGACCCGACAGATTTTGTGGCTCCTTTCCGTGATGGAGCGTTTCTGAGGATGGGATACTCTGGTCCCTTGGGGGATACGCAGAGAAGGAAAGGGTTTTTGCTTGACCAGTGGCGCTTTCTCATGCATGTCATGATAGTATGCATGTCAGGGAGAAAGGCTGGAACTGATGGCATGGGCGCGACCATGCAGTCGGCGATGACTGCTCTGACTTACAACAAGCGATACAGCTTTAGTCAGATTGTCTTCTATGAGATTGATCGTCAGAGAAGGGCGATGGCGCGTGAGAGATTCATCATGTATCCAAGATTCCTACAAATGATCTTGAATCATGTTGCTCCAACACTACCTCAGCGCCGTCCGATAAGATACGTTGAAAGTGTGAATAAACGGATCTTCGCCCAATGTAGATCTTCGAGTGCGAGGAGAAAACCTGAGCTCCGTCCTCGCCATACTCCACTGTTTGGGTACTTAATCAACCCAGGGTATGTGCCTGCTCGTGGGGACGAGTTTCGGGACCCGGCACCACAACAGGCAGGAGCACCTCAAGTTATACCTGCTGCACCTGTTGTGTCACCGGAGGAAAACGTGGACCTTGATGCTGAGTTTGGAGGTCAAGGCTACTTTGATATGGAACGGGTGGACCCTGGAGAGTATGTGCAAGTCTCGGTTGAGAGGGTGTCGACTGTGAATGTTACTAGGACAGCTGCTACGGTGGTTGGTTCTGATGAGGCAAGAAGGATTATGGTAACTCGAGAAAGACTACATGGGAAGAGAAAGAGAACTGATGATGACAACGAGTCAGACTATGAGGAAGAGGTACAACAGTTAATACGCAGATCAAGAAGGGAACGGATAGGTGCAGGTTCTGGAGCTGGTGAGAGCTCGAGGGTGGTACGTTTCACCCCACCCGCACTATCCATTATGACAATGGTTCCCTCAACATTAAAGGTTACAAGGCCAAGCGCTACGGATGTTCCCGTGGTGGCTACCTCATCTACATTTGGCCTCCCACCCACTACTTTCCAACTATCGGCTCCTGAGATTGTCCCGTTGCCGCCTCCAACTCTTACTCCAACGGAGGTCGTGGCACGCTTTATTGAGTCGACTGTTGTGGCCACTGCAGGGTTATCGGTGACGATACCACTTGCGGTTACGTCTTTGCCTACTTCTGAGGTCCCGGTTACATCGGAAATCCCTCCTCAGTACACTCAAGATATATCACATCTGAGGTTTGATTTCGATGCAACCTTATCAGACTCAGAACGAATAGCAGCACTTGAACGGGTCGTGGCAGAACAATCAAGGATAAATCTTATCCAGACCCAGGCTATTCAACGCCTAGTTGCAGAGAATCAGATGCAGTCGTCCCTGCTGGTAGAACATGGAAAAATCATAGATGCTCTGAAGGAGTTCTTGGCATCTCAGGGGGAGACGAGCTGTAAAGGCGATGAGTTGAGGACCAAGAGACGAAATGATAGACACGATGATCCCAATGCGTCGAAAGATGCAGGTGGTGAGTTGCCAAGAACTGATCAAGCTCTTGGAACTTCCACAACTCAGGGGGAGTCGACAACTGCAGCTGGTGGTGATGATGTGGTGGTTGAGGAGATGGATGATGACTATATAGGTGATGATGATGTATTACCGGTGGATGAGATAAAGAAGATTGGTGCAGAGATAGTGATTGATAATGATATTGAAGAGGGAGAGATAGTAGAGGAGAATGTGGAGCATGAGATACCGCAAGTCGAGAACGCAGATAGGAGTCAAGAGATTGGGAATGATGAGACTGAATGGGAAGAATAGCCTAGATGGAAAGAAGGCTATGCTCAGTGGTTCGTCAAAACGAAGAAACCAGCGGTCCCTACAATGTTTAAGAAGAGTTACAACATTAGAGGCTATGCTGAAGCGAGAAAGGGGATTATTTGCTGGATATATGATGAGCAGTTGAGGCTCTTTGTGATTAAGAGATATGATGGCGTTCAGTACTTCAAAAGATTGTTGAGATCATTGAATACATTGCCAGAATGTGAGGTGAAAGACTTAGCCAGATTGGGATTGATAAACCGAAGTGATGATAATATGGCTAGAGTTATTGGGAAGATTGTTTGGAAGGAAAGTATAAAAGAGAAGAAGTTTGAGCTGTTGAAACCACAAAAGGGAAAACTTATCGAAGACAAAGATCGTGGATTGAGAGCAGATGGTAAACCTTGGATGATTATGAAGTATAAGCCGATCCGGTGCCTTAAAGAAGTGCCGATGAAACAGATGCCCAAGGATGTGCTCAAAGATCTAAAGTGGTGGTATGTTGATTGTGAAACAGCTGAAACAGTGATGGAAGACGAAGATGAACAAGAGCTGCTAAGAGTTTATGATCCGATGCATCTAGTGAACTTGTCGCAAGCTGATCTGCAGGTGCTGAATGAGAAGAAAATCTTTTATATTCCTGCTTGGAAAGACGAAGCGAAGAAATATCAAAGAATTGTATCAGTTTGTGTACGCGAAGGAGTTCATGCTTGAAGATGAAGATGCAAGGTCGTTGAAGATTACAAGACACGTGTTTGAAGATAAAGATATGAAGCTGTTGCCAAGGGGGAGTCTGTTGGTACATGATGTCAGTAGTTCAGTGTCAAGTGTCTGTAATCGAGTTTGTTAGATTTGTGTTTTTGTATGTAAGCGAAGTTAGCTCACAAGTTCGCTGATACAGGCAAACTTGTGAACTAAGCGAAGTTAGTGACAACTTCGCCTGAACATGCCAGGCGAAGTTGTCGTGATTATATAAACTTAGGTTACGGCTTAAGTTTTGATTATTCAACGAGTTTCAGTTTACGTGTAACGAGTTAGAGAGAGTCTGTATTTGGTGATCTTTGTGTCACGTGTTTACGGTTGCAATATAACGTGTTTGTGTTTATTGTAACGTGTTTAATCGTTTTGTCTTCTACGCTCGTAACGTCTTACGTAGGGATTCCGCACCTACGTAGAACGAGATATCTCGTGTAGATCCGGCTGGGAACCTACATAGTTCGCTAGGGGATGTTTGCGAACTAAGACTTAAACTTATTCCCTCCTGATTCGTTAGGGGATGTTAACAAATCAGGGGGTGTTTCATCTTATTAATGTATGTAACAAAGTAGCGGCTGGTTCGCTAGGGGATGTTAGCGAACCAGACCTATCTTCTATATATAGTGAACACTGTTCACGTTTAATTTAAGTTTTGAGAGTTAATTAACGAAAGCCAGTCAAGATCCTCTCTCTATCTTCATCCTAATATTATACGAACTATTGATATACACATACTGATAATACATATACATATATAACACTTAATCTAAAGTAATTATGAGCTAGATCTATTATTAAGATATTAATCATATATATATACAGATCTGAGATCTGTTATTATTATTAGATTGATATACCGGGTAACAACAAGTGGTATCAGAGCTGTTGGAGCTCAATTACACTTGATTTGGTGTTTAATTAGTTTTTGATATTGTTAATATTTTGTTTTGAGTGAATTTGAATCAATTTTAAGTTGAATTAATTGAATTATGGACGAATTGGAATGAATCCGAGTTGGTTAAAGTATTGGAATGGTTTTGTGAATTGGAATTGAGTTTTGGATTGGTTTTGAGTGGATTAGTATCGGTTTTGGTTTAAGGCAGAAACAGGGTTAGTGTTTTGGTAAAATTGGATTGGTAATCATAGATGTTTGGTATCGAGGATTAGCGTATTGGTTTCGTGATTGTGTTCCGAGTGTTTTGGTTGGTCATTTGTGTGATCTGGTTTAGTATCAAGAGTCTATTACAAATTCTGAGTTTCTGGGTTTCGGGGTTGATGTTCATCATTTCCAGATTTCTGGAAATCTTGTGTTGAAGATTTGAAGATTCAAAGATGAAGATGATTCGTTATCATCTTTATGGTGATTTGCAATCTTTTTACCTTTGATTCGTTCATTAAGTTTGTTAATTCGTCATTCATTTCAAGTGATTCGCTAACCGGTTCGCTAAAATAATTGGTTGTGTGATCTAATTCGTTATTTGGGATTAACTGATTTGTGTGACACGCGTTCATTTTGGAATTTGTGTCATAACAACCTTTGCCACGTGGCATAAGGTGTCAGAGTTTGTTACAAACAGTTGTAACAACCTGATTCGTTATAGTTGATTCGCTAATCAACTGTAGCTAGTACGTTATCTATTTTGCTAAGTCTTTCTTAGTGATTCGCTACTGAAGACTCTCTAATTCGTTAAGTTTTTCTTATCAGTTTGATAGCTAATTCGTTGGCCAGTTCGCTAGTCAATTCGTTAGTTTGACTTTCTGATTCGTTAAATTTCTGATTAGTTAGATTGATTCGTTAAACTCAATTGTGATTCATTTCCTGATCCATCTTAACTTCGTTAAGATTGGATTCGTTATTTTACTGTTCACAGTTCGCTACAACTGTTTAGAGTTCGTTAATCTTATTCACTGGATGATTCGTTACACCCTTAAATTTTTGAAACTTGTCAAAAATGGCTGGTATGTATGCATTGGCATCTCAAAACATGTTGATGCAACAAATGTTGCAACTTAATACCGAGATAGGTTCACATTCGAAATGTCCAAGATTGATTAAGTTCAGTGACTTTGCCAACTGGGAACCTCGGTTTCGTGCTCATTTAGGATCAGTTCATCCTGATTGTTCATACTTCTTAGATGAAGTCTATACTGTTCCTATGATTGGATATGAGACTATTGGTTTTACACCAAAAGCTATTTCATAGTATTCTGTTGAAGAAAAGAAAGCATTAGAGATAGAGACAGAAGCTTATTCTACTCTAACTATGGCTTTGCCTGAGAATATTTTTCACCAAGTGGGTAGTATAAAAATATGTGCTTCTCTGTTTCAACATATTCGAATGAGAAGTATGGGTAACACGGCTGAGAGCAAAAAGGTGATGCTTAAGTTTCAATTCAGAAACTTTAATTTATTGAAAGGTGAGACGGTTGAAAAAATGACAACAAGATTCAATCACTTGATTGCTGAGATGGACAAGATGAAATTAGATGTTTCTGAGAGGGATAAAATTGACACTATTAAGAGTGTACTTCCAAGTACTTATTCCACGTTCTTAATGGTTCTCAAGGAAAACAATTATTTCTTAAATGAAGATTTGACAGCAATTGAATTTTTGCAAAAGATTGAAGCCAGAGAATATTATCTTAAGTGTCAAAAATCTTCAAATGAAAGTCAAGATACTTCTTTCTATGGTGGTAGTATGCCTCTTAGATCAACCATCTCTCCACTGACTACTTTTGTTACTCAAGCTACAAGTGAGAATGCAACTACGTTGTATAGTGATCCACGAGCTTGTTTTTACACAGCGGGAAATATTGGATCTTCTGGTATTTCTGGATCATCTGGAATGTCGGGTAGTTCATCCACTACAAATCAACATTCAACACCTTCAAACTTCAATATGAAAGAAGCTGAATAAAACTTTGCCTTTCTATCCGCTTTCATGATGTCTTATGAAAATATGGTTAGTAGCAAAATTGCCACTAGTGATTTAACTGATGAAGACTATGATCAGATTGATCCAGATGACTTAGAAATCATGGATTTAAAGTGGAATATGGCAATGATTGTTCGAAAGGTGGAAAGATTCATGCAAAGAACTGGAAAAGATCTTCCTGCTCTAAACAAGAAGTTGGGATTTGACAAGTTTAAAGTGAAATGTTACAATGGTCAAGAATTCGGTCATTTTGCAAAAGAATGTGACAAACCGAAAAAGGAATATACTGGTCCTCGTGGTCAAAATTCAAATTCTTCAACACCACGAGGTAATGATGATGAGAAGAAACCTTCAAGTTCTGGATCACAAGCAATGTTAGCTAATGGAGATGATTGGTCACAACGACTACTGTGTAATGATACTCAAGCAAATCTGGCAATGTTTGGATCTACTGAAAATTTTCAAGATGCTAGTGGAGCGAGCTATCTTCTGATAATGATTCTGGATCTGAGTCTGATGATTCAAGTGAAAAAGTTCCAATTAATTTTGCTTGTATGGCTAAGATCAGTGAGTCTACCACATCTGCTTGCAAGGCCAAACAAAGCGAGGTTAGTAATTCTTCTTCTAAGGTATCATGTGTTGATTGTGATTATAATAAATCTAAAATTGATTCATTAAAACTTCAAAATGATAATTTTCTAAAAGATTTTGTGTCCTTAACAGATACTTATAGGCAATCCTTGACTTCTCAAATAAACTCGAGAGAGAAAATTGAGGCGTTGACTATCAGTAATCATGATCTTAAAGCTGAGTTATCTGTGAAAATGACAATTAATGATCAAAAGTTTCAAGAAATTTTGAAACACTGTTCAAAGATAACCGAGCTTGAGAATGAGGTTCTTGAGTTAAAGAACAAATTGGGTAAACTTCGAAATTCATCTTTTCTGTTAAATGAAATTATTGAAGTTTCTGGAAAACAAAAAGATTCAAAGAAAGGTATAGGTTTTGTTGAAATTCCACCACAATGATTATAAAATTAATCCTTTTGCTCCAACTGAAGAAGATATTATTCTTAAAGAGCCTGTGATTTCAGAAAGTTCTAAACCAAGTAAGTCTGAAACTGTTAAAACCCAATCTGTTTCTCAGAAACCTCATGTTCAAAGCAACAAAGGTTTTGTTGAAAATGTTGACAAAGTTATCATTGAGGATGTGTTTGAACCTGAAATTATACACAAGAACAAGAACATTCCAAGTTCTAATCACATACTGTGTGAACCTCATGAATTTGAGGAGGCTGTGTATGGTTCGCACACAACTAAGATGAAACAAGATGTTTTTGTCAAACCAGTGAAGGGTAAGAAACCAGAAAAAACCCAAATTTTCTGATGAGGATTTGTTGCGTTTTATAAATCCTAATGCACTTAAGCGTCATCTGCTCGTGTGTTTAAGTTAAAGGGGATGGACACAATGTTCACTGAGAAAGATATTCCAATAAGTATCATTAAACCTGAACTGATTGAGAGTGTGTTCTATAATGAAACCTCCAAAGTTCGTGAACTTGAACGTCAATATGCTCAAGCAAAAACATCAGTTTCATCTGATTCATTGACTAAAGCAAAGCAAGTTTTAAAACAAGCTAAGAAAATTCAATTTGTGAAGTCAACTGGGACAAATACGTTGAAAAGTTTTTTGAACTGTTCTAATTTAGATTTTTACTTAAAAAAAAATCTGAATTATCCGATGATTTTGCTAAGAGCATGACCAAAAATGTGAGTCATCAGACATCATCTGTGTCACACGTTCCAACAAATTTTCAACATCATCATGTTGACATGCGAAGTTGTTTTCTTTGCGGTCAACAAGGTCATGTAGTAAGAAACTGTGGCCAGAAGAACTATCAGAATCTTCATCCTTTTATCAAGGACCATCCCAAACCGGTTCAAGTGGTAAAGGAGATTCTAAAAAGAGCTGTGTCGTGTGCTGATGATACTCATATTATGTTTTCAAACGTACATCCTCGAAAAGTTGTTCATGTGAATGAAACTCATGGTTCCGTTAAACCTAAGTTTATTCCTACTGAACCATTATGGAAAAATGTTAATTCAAATGTGGTTCAAGCTGCGTATCTAAGACAAAAGTCGAAGAAACCTGTAATTTATTCTCAAGTTGCTGAACAACAATTGAATGCAACTAAAGTTAACTTTTCTCAAGGAAACCAAAAGGTGCCCAAGACCGAGGCCTGGGCTGCCTATTTGAACTAGTCTTTTTCTTTTGTGTGTACGGTACATCCAAAACCATTTCTGGTGAAAACTGGATCATGGATAGTGGATGTTCTCGTCATATTACTGGAAATCTCAACCTCTTATCAAATGTGAAAAATATTCAAGGGGGTTATGTGGCATTTGCTGGGAATTCTGGAGGTATGATTACACAGGAGGGTGATGTTTCAAATGGGATGATTACGTTTGAGAAGGTTAACTATTGTGATAAAGTGGATCATAACTTATTGAGCGTATCACAGATTTGTGATAAGTAATACACTACGATATTTACAGATAAAGAGTGTCTGATCTTGAAACCGGGTTATGTGATTCCCGAGGACATGGTTGTCATGCGATCACCACGATCAAATGATATTTATGTCTTGAACATGAATTCTAAAGTATCTACGTCAATCGAAACGTGTTTTGTCTTGAAAGCAACCGAGAAAGACTCAGTGCTTTGGCATCGACGAATGGGTCACATACATGTTCGAAAAATGAATTATTTAATGGCAAACGATCTGGTAGAGGGGGTGTCGTTAAAGAATTTTAAGTTATCCGATCACTGTATTGTATCCGATTCAAGTTTAAACCTTTATTGTATTGATTAATAAGTTGTTGTGATTACTTGATTACAAATAACAATTACTTGTAAGAAGGGCAAACAAAAGAAGAAATCGCACCCATCTAAGGTATTGAATTCCATTATACTCCGTTTGAACGACTTCCTATGGATTTGTTCGGTCCAGTGAATCGTGAGAGTATTTCTGGAGACTGGTATTGCCTATTTGTGACTGATGATTATTCGAGATATTCATGGGTCTTATTTATGAGTTCTAAAGATCAAACGCCTGTTTTGGTTCAAAACCTTATCACTAAAATCGAATCACTTTACAAACAAAAGATGAGGAGAATTCGGAGTGATAATGGAACTGAATTCAAAAACACTATGTTGGATTTCTTTTGTATCCAAAAGGGAATTCACCGTGAATATAGTGCACCATATGTACCTCAACAAAATGGCATTGGTGAACGAAAGAATAGAACCTTGATTGAAGCTGCAAGAACTATGCTTGCTGATTCTAAGCTTCTTGTCCAATTTTGGAATGAGGCGGTGAATACGGCTTGTTATACACTCAATCGTGTTCTAACTGTTAAACGAATCAAGAAGACCAGTTATGAATTATTGAATAATCGTAAGCCTAACTTAAAGTACCTAGAACCTTTTGGATGTCCCTGTACTATGCTGAAAAAGGATGTGGGTAAATTTGATGAAAAAGCCATTGAAGGGTATTTCTTAGGATATGCGTCACCTAAGAAACGGGTTTTTAATTTTACGTCTGGTTGTGTTGAAGAGTGGTACCATGTTGACTGTCAAAAGTACACTACTCCTTCACAAGGAAAAGGTCCCGACTGGATGTTTGACTATGATGGTTTATTTAATTCATTTACTCCATCAACTGATCGTCCAGATGAAGATTTAGTTCGTGCTTATTTTGAAGAACATTTGGATATTCCAAGGTTTGCAAGTTCAAATGATATTGAAGCTCCAATTGCGGCTCCAATTGAAGAATCTTCTGCTCATGATGATAATGTGTCTACTTCATCTGATGATAATACAGTTGTGGATCAAGTTATTACACTTGACAGTGAAGTTTCATCTCCTGAATTGGGTGAACATTACACTAATTTATTTGAAAACGTTGCTGTTTCTGAAAATCCTACTCTCAGGATTCATAATTACCATCCACAAGAAAACATTATTGGAGACCTTGATGTAGGGGTTCAGACACGACATCAAGTTGCTTCCTCAAGTGACAATAATGCCCTATGTGTTTATGCTGACTTACACTCATATGAAATTGCAACTATTTCTAAATTCACTTGCTTTCTATCCCAAGTTTAGCCTACAACTCCTCGTGTGGCTCTACAAGATCCATCTTGGGTAGAAGCCATGCAAGAAGAATTACAACAATTTGCACGTTTAGGTGTTTGGGATCTTATTGACAAACATGCTAGAGTCAAGAATGCAATTCCGACTAAGTGGGTATATAAGTGTAAGTATAAGTGTAAGAAAGATGATCGTGGGGTAATTGTGAGAAAAAAGGCACGTTTAGTGGTACAAGGTTTTCATCAGCAAGAGGGTATTGAGTACATTGAGGTGTATGCTCCAGTTGCAAGATTAGAGTCGATTCGAATCTTCCTGGCATATACTACTTACAAGAATATCAAGGTGTATCAAATGGATGTTAAGAGTGCTTTTCTCAATGGTGAACTTCACGAGGAAGTTTTTGTTTTACAGCCTCCAGGTTTCGAAGATCCTGATTATCCTGACCGTGTTTACCATTTAAACAAGGCATTATATGGTCTACATCAAGCCCCGAGAGCTTGGTATGGCACGCTCGCCGACCATCTGACGGATAATGGTTTCAAACGAGGGACTGTCGACTGCACATTGTTTTATAAGAATATTGGTGATGATCTTCTGCTCGTTCAAATTTATGTTGATGACATAATCTTTGGGTCTACGAACGACATGTTGTGTAAGGAGTTCGAGAAATCTATGCAAATCAAGTTCGAGATGAGTTCAATGGGAGAGATGAATTTCTTTTTAGGGTTGCAGTTTCATCAGTCTGCGAAGGGAATCTTCATTCATCAGACAAAAATATGTGGATTACGTCTTGAGCCGATTCAAGATTACTTCCGGAAAAATCCCTTCTACTCCTCTTCCCGTGGGTCACAATTTATCACCGGATGAATTGGAGGACACCATTGATCCGACCCTCTATCGTGCCATGATTGGTTCTTTGATGTATTTAACTGCTTCTCGACCCGACATAATGTTTGCTGTTTGTTTATGTGCTAGGTACCAAGCAAGTCCTCGAGTGACTCACCTGGCAGCGGTCAAGCGTATTCTGCAATATCTACGGGGAAATCCTGACATCGGGTTATGGTATCTCAAAGATGATACGTTCGATTTTACCGCTTACTCAGACTCAGATTATGGAGGATGCAAGATTAATTTCAAGTCTACTATAGTAGGATATCAATTCTTAGGAAGCTGGCTTGTTTCCTGGCAGTGTAAGAAGCAGGCAACGGTCTCCACTTCAACAGTCGAAGCTGAGTATGTTGCAGCCTCGAGTTGCTCTTCCCAGGTTTTGTGTATATAACAACATCTTCGCGACTACGGTTTGAAGTTTCTTACTACTCCCATTTTGATTGATAATTCTGCTGCCATTAGTATCACCAAGAAATCCGTACAACATTCTAAAACTAAACATATCGAAATTCGATATCATTTTATACGGGATTGTTATGAAAATAAATTAATTGATCTTGAGCAAGTGCACACTGATTTTCAAAAAGCCGATCTATTTACCAAAGCGTTTGATAAAAGACGTTTTAATTTTTTGCTTGGTTTAAATGGATTGAAGACCCTTGCTGAGATCCTAAAATTAGGATAATTATTTTTATTTTAGTTTTGGTCTAGTTTAAATTTTATTTTGTTTTTAGGTTTTAGGGTGTGAATCTTAGAAAATACAAAAATATTGTGTTTTTAGTTTGTGTAGATAAAACCCAAAACATTAGAAAACATTGAAAAATCAAAAATATTGTGTTCTTTCTTGTTTTATTTTAATATCTGAAAAACCAAAAACATTTTAAAATTAGAAAATTCCAAAAAGATTGTGATTTCTGTTTGTACAGATTAATTATGAAAAAGTCAAAAAGAATGTGAATTTTCTTGTTTTGTAAAGAAAAAATCCGAAAAGACAAAAAGATTGTGTTTTTAGTTTGTAAAGAGAAAACCAAAAAGATTTTTTTTGCTTATGTTCGCTGAAAATTATGTCATTTGCTTCTATTTTGAAGGACATATACTTGTATATGTTTGATCCTAATAATTTCTTGTAAATCTTTGGGTTAGCTATTTACCTGACGAATGGATAGTACTTTGGGCGTTCTTTAAGCTTTCTATTTTATTTTTAGCTGAAAATGTAGTCAGTTATCTAAGTTTGTGAAGCGTGCTTGCATGTTTTGGTCCTGTTCTCTACTTGTAGATGGATAGGATAGCCATTAATTTATGAACTTAAATTAACTGGGGCAATTTAAATCATTTTATTTTATGCTCCTCAAAATTTTGAGTTTTTTGAAGCAAAGAGAGAATATGATAGTACATTGATTATTTAACCCCAAATCCAGAAAGAAATAAGCTTAAAAGACTGAGTGCTTAACCATTGGTGCCTTGATAGGTCTTAAACAAGCTGATAGAGTAAAGTAAGTGATATAAACTTAAAGAAAAGACAAATTGAAAGAGGTGTTAGTCTCTAGCAAAAGTCTCGGTGAAGATGGCAGAAATGTAATAACCGATCATACTCAAGCCTTATAGTTGTTGATCACCCAAAAAATATAATAAAGCAAATAACAAGCGTTAGGATTCTGGACACTGTGAGTCTTTATGCGGCTTAATCATCTGGGTATTCATAAGCATGAATATTTCACTCGCTTTTAGAGCAAACCCAAAGTCATTAAACTTGATCACCGTTGTACTTTGTACAATCTAAATTACTGACTTGATCAAAATCCGCAGTTAGTCATACAACTATTCCTCCCTTGCGTGCGTCTCATTACCAATAAGAAACATACCCCAGGGGATACAATGTATGTAAGCCGACAGATGGACTCGTGCATATTCACTCACAGTAAAGGAAATTTGATGCATTGCTCAAAGTTATAAAATTCTCAAAATTTTGATGAACACTATAACGGTTAAAGTCAAGTTGGGGTGATTTGGCAAAAATCAAATTAAGCTTGAACCGAGATTAGGGGCTGATAGTTTCTGATATTCTGTACGCAAATTGAACTATTAATTATATCACAAAAATGCTTGAAGGCTTGTTATAAGATTTAAGTGGACAACAATATCAATGACCAACTTAACGCCAGTCATAATATCGCTGAAATATGAAACTGTGATGGAAGGGCATTTTAGTTAATATGATTTTCTGCTCAAACTAAAAAAAATACAAAAATATGTATTGCTTTTGAAAATCATATAAAACACAAAAAGATTGTCTATTTCTTGGTTCAGATTTTTATTTTTTGTAAATTACATTCTTTAATTTTTTACAAAATACCAAAAATATTTTTATCTTTCGTATTTTACATATTATTTAATGATTTTAAGTTATGTTTCGAAAAAATGAAACGTTTTTAAGTTATTTAGTTATCGGGATAAACGGTTTTCAGTAATTAATTTAAGTTAAAATCTTTAGTTATTTATTGAAATTTATTTAATTCATCTAATTATTTATGTTAAAATTAAATAAAGTTTTAATTCAGAAAAAGCTACTTCGTTAATTATGGATAACGAACTAGGTAATTCTTTAGCGAACTGGTTTCTAGATCGCTCACCTAATTCGCTTCCGCACTCTGTAACGAATCATCCCTTCTTCGTTATACATATTTAACGAATCAAGACATAAGTCATGTCTTGTTCGCTACTCTAAGGTAACGAACTGGAATAGCGAATTATCTAATTTGTTATTTATAATTCAAACGAATTGCGTAATTCGTACAACGAGTACCTCGGGTAGCGTGCTAGACTATATAAGACAGAAAAAGACGAACAGTCCTTCACTGTTCATCTTTTCCTTCACCCTAAAGACACCCTATTCAAAATTTTCTCTGAAATTCGATCTTCAATTTTCGACATTTCAAGGATACCATTGTATTTCTAAGGTATCGATGATCACCGCGATGTGATTTTCATCAAAAGTGACTGTGTTTTGATAGACTATTTATGGATTTTTGTGATCTAAGGGTTTTCCGAGTTTATAAACACTGATTTATTTGTGATTTATCATATTAAAATTGCTTATGTGTGATTCAAGTCACCGGAATGTGATTCTGAGACCTTGGGTAGACTTTAATCGGTGTTCGATTGTAGTTTGCTAGGTTGATTGATTGAGTATATGTTTGACGGCTTAGACTCTGTTTCCTGAACTGATTGTTCTTGTTTATATTATGATGTTAAGCCTTAATCTTAACATCGTGAGCTTAGTATTGCAATTCCGAGTCACATAGACCTGCTATTTTGATTGTTCGATGATAATCATGCGCTAATTGTAGCTGGATTTATGTTGTTGACCTTCGGTGTTCTTATCAATTTTAACCTTGACTATGCGAGTCAAAGATCAAGTCTAATTTTATTGACCATTCGTTATCTTTAGCGAATTGGAACTAATTCGTGTCCAATTCGTTACAGAAATACACGAACTAGCTCAGCGAATAAATTACTTCACGAATCAGATGTGGATTCGTTAAAAGTATAACGAACTAGATCCATAGTTCGTCATTTTGAATAGTAATTCGCTAAGTCTACTTCGTTAGCTTATTTACCTGATAGCGAATCGCTCGATTCGTTACTAAATGGTAACGAATCAGAGTTATACTTACATGAATGACATTCTTTTTAATTACTTAATCAAATTTAAATTTACAATTTAATTTAAATAAAGTATGTGAATCGTCTAAACGCGTATATATATTAATTACACATATCATTTGACATTGAATACACCATTTATAAATAACTTAGATATATATTGGTGTTAAATGCATATTACGTCTTCACATTCCTTATATTTTTTTATACTTATACAGTTAAAATGGCCGATCAAGTACATCAAGACCCACCAGTTGCCGATCAAGGGCAACAAGAACAACCACCACAAGAGCAACCACCTCAGGAGGATGTTATTTTGTTACCATATGACATGAAACACAACATCTGTGCATATATTGATTAAGATATTGCTGACGTTGACGTATTTGGAGACGTTCAGTGATACGTTATGCAATCACTGCTCGACCCAGAGTGTCTCTATATATTATTAGGCAGTTTTGGGATACTGCTGAAGTTGTTGAAGCGGAAAATCATATTCGAGCCACAATTAATCAAACTGCTATTACAATTAATGTGGGAGTGGTTCGCCGCGTACTTCAATTTGGTGATAATGATGACAACCCAAGTGAGTTTGAAAAGCAGTTTATCAAGGGTTTGTTTACTCGTCTACATTATGGTGGTGATATTGATAAATCTATGTTGAACAAGAATGGTTTATGCCCACCATACAAGTATCTTCTTCATGTTCTAATTCATTGTATGAGTGGTCGTCGTGGAGGATTTGATGAACGTAGAAGCAGTATACAATCGGCTTTTGTTGCTCTTATACTCAACAATCCATTTAACTATTCCGAGTTGGTGTTTGATCATTTGAAAGAACAAGTTCAACAGCCAACTCAGTCGAAGAGGTTTCTAATGTATCCCCAATTTCTACAATTGATAATTCAAGATTTGATTCCAAACTTGGTAATTAATCAAGCTTTGAGGGATGATGTGCTTCCTTTGGAACACATGAAGGCAGACATGGTACTTCGAATGAAAGTGTATCGTAAAGTGAAGCCTCGGGATAAATGAATGATTGGTCATATAATTAATCCTAATTATGTATGTCCTCCTGATGAACGCTGGATCCATGATGACTCGGATTCCGAGCGTGAAGGGGGAGAAGGTGAGAACGATGAAGATGATGATGGGAATGATGACGGTAATGATGGTGATAGTGGAGCTGGTGATGCAGCTCTCAGAGAACAACAAGCTGCAGTTGAAGCTGCGTTAGCTGCCACCATTGCAGCTCAACAAGAACAAAAAAGGAAAAGGAAAGCGGTGGCAACTGGAGAGCCATCGAAGAAAAGACGTGTTTCCACTTGGGCAGGGGTAATTATTGGTGTACCACCACCTCGTCAATCAACGCCTCAATGCTCGGTAGTGCCGCCTACTACTAGCACTCCGATGCTTACATTGACTACGACGATGGTGTCACATGAAAGGCTTGGCTTAATCCCTCAGATGGCGTTATCCGAGATACCAAGGCCTCCTGCTACATTATCTACTGCCCCTTCAATGCCATCGATGAGGCCTCCTCCTCCTCGTCCTACTCCACCTCCTCCAAGTGATGTCTCGTTTATAAGAATCACTCGGCCTCAGGGACCGATTCAACCTGTTCATATCTCACTATACAACTTGCCAACAAACCGTCAGACTGAGATGCTTCTGAATCTTCTACATCTTTATGAAAACCAAATGGCAGCTAATTGTCAGAATCAAGAACGTCTTATGGATAATCAAAGGCGGATGATGAGTTATATCTCATTTTGTCAGAAGGAGACTAAAGCGCTGCGGGCGATTGTTGAGTCTAAGGGGGTGAAAATGAAAGAACAAAAAGAATTAACTTTGCAGTTGACTTGCAAAGAGGATGCCCTAAAGAAACTCAAAGACGATGATCAAGATCCTGATGAGTCTGGTGCAGGAGGTGAGCCTAAACAATCGCATGGTTCATCTTTCGGTGCTGGTACAAGTGGCGGTGAAGACTCTGGGAAACAGATTATTATATATCAAGATCCAACTGCCGCCAAGCCAATTGAGATGATTGCGGTTAATACTGTGATATTTATGGATGGTTCGGGGGTGGTTAGAAGTGTGGTGAACAGAGATGAGATAGAGGTTGGTGAGTTTGTGGATAGGTCTCTGACACGGGAGCAGATTTCTATACTGTTTGAGCTGAATGATGATCAGTTGACTGCTTTAGAGACTGAGCCTGATGTCGAGGTGGTGAATGAGGAAGGTATATCGGATGATCCGTCAGTTCAGATGAATACGGACTTTATTTATGAAGATGAGGATGTTGAGATGGAAGATGTAACTGCTGAGGAGTATCCAGACTTGTTTCAACACACTAATGTTGATCAAGGTACTCCGATATTTGATGAACAGACGGTTAAAGCGGCAGAAGACGAATTGGAAAAAGTATTGAAGTGTAAGTGGACAGTTCATTCACTTAAATTTATAACTGATAATAATATTGCAAGATGGTTCAAACGCCAGAAGGTGGGTAAAATTATCAGTGCGTATCGATATGTTGATCAAGAACGGAAAGACACTGCTGCTGCATGGGTTAAAGAAAACCAAATGACCTCCTTCAAGACTGTTTCCAAGGTATATGGTGATATTATCTCATGAATTTATGATCCTAAGCTTAAAGTATGTATAATTAAGTCGCGAGACGTCCTTTTATCAAACGTGGTGGTTACCGGACAGCTGAGTGGTTTCATCAACACTTATTGTTCGAGGTCAATCATGGCTTCAAGTTCTTCAAGCCCCAGGTCCTGAGACGCAAACGCATTGATGAGATTGATCCAAGGACTGGTTGGAGGAAACTTTTTCTTAAGGTAAAGCCGCCAAAGATGATGAAGCGGGTTCCTGTGAAGATAGATGCATCTCTCATTCAACAGCTGGTTCTATGACAATAGTACTGGAGAGGCCGTCATTGTACTTGGTAAAGGTCTGAAGACTGAACTTATCAAGATAATCGACCCGATGTGGTTGGTTAATTTATCAGAGACCGACAAGGACGTGCTACACAGGAAACAGATTCTGATCGAGCGCAATGAAGACTACGACCTGGCTATGCAATTCCAACGCGTTGTGCGCTTTTGTCATGAAAATCGAATTCATAGTTGCAGAGACTGGCAGTCCAAGCGCTTCAAGTAATTTAAAGACAAAGAGCTCAAGATGAGGGGGTGTCTGTTAGTGCACGGTTTTGCGTCTTGAGTCTTTGTAATTATCGTTAACGTATTTGTTTTATATTTAATGTAATAAACAATTAAGTTAAAGTCTAGTTCGTTATGTTTAAGGTCTAGTTCGCTAAGGGATGTTTGCGAACTAAGAATTAAGCTTATTCCCTCCTGATTCGTTAGGGGATGTTAACGAATCAGGGGGTGTTTCGTCTTATTAATGTATGTAACGAAGTAGCGTCTGGTTTGCTAGGGGATGTTATTGAACCAGACCTATCTTCTATATATAGTGAACATTGTTCATGTTTAATTTATGTTTTGAGAGTTAATTAACAAAACCCTGTCAAGATCCTCTCTCGATCTTCATCCAAATATTATACGAACTATTGATATACACATACTGATAATACATATACATATATAACACTTAATCTAAAGTAATTATAAGCTAGATCTATTATTAAGATATTAATCATATATATATATACAGATCTGAGATCTGTTATTGTTATTAGATTGATATACCGGGGTAACAATAAAATCAGTTAAAGTCGGCGACCGAGTTAGGGTTCTTCAGTACTATCTTATCATTAAAATGATTGCCAATTTGATACCTGCACTAATTTGTACACGTCATGTACCTGTGCAAGTACAGATGCTCGGACTAATTCAGGTTGTTTGTTACTTGTACCGTTACTGGTTTCAATATCGTCAAAAATTTGGAAATAAAAAATCAAAGTGGTATAAAAACAGGTATTGTACAAAAATACCCGTACCAATACCCGTACCCGTACTCGTACCATATCGAAAAATTTGGTACGAGTATTGGTACGTGTTTTATTGATTTTTGGTACGAGTACAAACGGGTACAAATACGGATACGGATACGGGTACTGTCCCACGCTTATCCCTAAAGAGTACACTCTTTCTTCTTAACAACCAAGACGGGTTTCCATATGGAGACAAACTCGAGCGAATGAAACCCTTGTCTGTGAGTTCTTGGATTTTGTTGGAGAGTTCTTGCATCTCAAAAGGTGCAAGGCGGTAAGGTGCTTTGGCTACGGGGTTTGCTCTGGGTACGAGATCAATACGAAAATCCACTTGACGAATGGGAGGGAGTCCGGAAACGTCATCGGGAAAGACTTCGGGGAAGTCGCGGATAATCGGGATGTCGGAAAGTTTCTTTTCTTCATCGGATTTTGTGGTGAAGTTGGCTAAGAAGGCAACATACTTCTCGCGTAAGTAACGTTGGGGTTCGAGGCATGGCATAAGGTTTAGCTTTGAGAAGGGTCTTTCTCCGAGAACGTTTAGAATCACACCCCATTGATAGGGATCCGAATAAGTTTCTCAAAACATAGAATTTCGGCATGGTAGAGAGAGAGCCAATCCATACCAATGATAACGTCGAAGCTACCCATTTGCATAGAGATAAGGTCGATAGAGAACTTTTTCCCATTGAGAGTAATCATACAATTTCGATTGACGGAGTCAATAGTGATCGAACTACTATTAGCTATCTCTACCGTGAAGTGCTTAGATAATTTACTACAAGGCACATCAAGTATGTATTCAAAATCAAAAGAAATAAAGCTCCTATCGGCTCCCGAATCAAATAATAACGAGGCATGATGCTTATTGACTAGAAACGTACCGTTCACCACATCATTTGAGTTTCGGGCTTGATGAGCATTGATGGCGAAAGCTTGTCCTTGAGTTCCTTGAGGTTCTTGGATTTAAGAGGTCGAAGCTTGAGAGGTTGGAGCTTGATAGGCTTGCATGACCATGGGTTGAGCTTGAAGAGTTAGAGGAGCCTTGAATTGGGGTACTTGGGATTGATAAGTTTGCACTTGATAGGATTGTGAGGTCTAGTAAGGTTGTGGTGAAATATAGGCTTGGTGAACTTTGGCGAGTCGAGGATACGCGTTGCGAAGGTGATTTGGTTCACCACAATTGTAGCAAGCCCTAACGGGGTTAATGATTGGAGCACGAGGGACGGCTCGGTTGGGTTTGTTTGATGGTGCTAATCGCGATGGAGCGGCTTGTACATGAGGAGCTTCTCGACAATATTGGGTAAGGTGGCCGAATCGGTGGTAATTGGTGCACACCCGACAAATGGCTTGGGCCGGGTGGTGGTGTTGGCAGGTGTTGCAATACGGGTGTGGGCTGGTGAAGGACTTCTTGTTTGGAGGGGCTTGCTGGGCTTACGGTTGGGATAAGATATAATTTTGGGAGTTGGGCTTTCTCTCGTTGTTGCGGTAGTGGGATGAGTTGTTATGGTTGTTATTCTTGGAGGATTCAAGCTTAGAGGATTCGGGCTTAGATTCCTTAGTGGGCTCAGGTGTGGGCTTATCGTGGGGTTTCTTAGAACTCTTCTGCGTCAAGGTCCCAGCATTAACGTGGTTCTCGGTGAGGGTACCGGCCAGGGTGATGGCATCATGGAGGGTTTGAGGGTAATGACTTAGGACAGAATCTTGGATTTGCATAGGCAAACCCAAGATGTACTTGTCGATTGCACGTTCAAGGGGAGTGACCATGTGGGGGATGAGAAGGCTCTGTTCATGGAAACGATCATTGTATATGGTGTCATTACCACTTTCTTGTTTCAAATTCCAAAACTCCTTTCCAACTTTCGAAGTTCATGATTCGGGCAAAACTTCTTGAGCATGAGTTTCTTGAGGTCATCCCATGGCAAGGCTATTGAAACCTCGGCGCCAAGCGTGCGCTTCTCCCCGTTCCACCAATTGAGGGCATTCTTCTTGAGTACCTCTCGAGGCGTAAGTGGTTTTCTTGTCCTTGGGATATTCACGATGGAGGAACACGCTCTCCATTTCTTCGAACCATTGGAGGAGAAAGATAGCACCGTCAATACCGAAGTATTCGGGCGGGTTAGCACTCTTGAATTGTTTGAGGGACAAAGCAATTAGGTTCAGAGTTGTGGACGATGTAAGAGCATTCACAGTTTGCAATTGATAGATGATTGTTGGGAGGGCTTCCACGATTCCCTTAGCAATGCGGGTCGTCATGCTGCGCCCAGAGTTGTCAGTGTGACGGTTATGGTTGATGAGGCGGGAAGACATACTGCAAGGGGAAAATGTGTAAAATTTTCATGAGGCTAGGGTAATTTTTGTAAATATACGAGTTTGCACAAATTGATACTTGAAAATTTTATTAATAATTTTATTAAGACTTGATTATATAACATTTTATCATCTTTTACATTTTGAGAAAAATCAATATATAATAAAAACATAACTTAAATCAAAATACATGGGTTCATTTGTTGGTTAGGGCTTCATGAACCACTATGGTTCCTTCCAACAAATGAAAAATATCGAACACCAAATAAACAAAATCAATCGAAAATCGAATTTGAAAAGGGTGTTGGGTAGATGGTTGAAGTAGTTCGGGTACCACCCCATTATACATACTTCATCCATCATTTCAAGAAAACACAATACGGAAAAACCGAGTTTAACCACGAATCACCGTGAATTAGGTTATAAATTTAAGGATGTGATCATCACATGACCACGTTTGATACAATGAAGATAGTAGATTCGGGTATGTTTGGTGTGATATGCTTTAGCCTAATAAGTTCCACACCCTTACCGAACGCTCCATGAAGGCAACCAGGTCTTGCGGTTGATTGAGATTTATGCGCATTGCACTTCCTTAGGCTCGCAAGTCTTGGTGTCAAGGGTTCAGTAAACAAGTGCGTCCCTCTTACAGTTACTACATATCTGTCCCACGAATCATCCTCAAGGAAAGGGGAGTAAAAATGAGGGATTTCTTAAGGAATTTCCCGATTAAAAATATTCCTAGAGTTTAAATTTTTTTTACTGAGAGTGAGGCATAGCCTCGGAATAATTGTGTGCCTTCGTGTACAATTGTATATGATAAAAAGTTTCAATATGCTAAGTTATGTACAAAATTTAAAAAGTAGGGTGGTGCACGTATAGGAACACGTATAGTATGACAAACTGAAAAATTTTTGCCTTTTTCAGACACCCAACGCGACTTGACACAAATTTTCGGGACGAAAATTCTTTCAACATGGGAATGATGTGACACTCGTCAATTTCAGGTTAACTCCATTAATTCAAACTTAAGATCACACGAACTGTAACGCGTATCTCATTACATTTAAACTAGGGTTTAGATGTCGCATGACAATCACTACACAAGTAGTCTTTCGGAATTTCACCGAAACACACATGAGTCGACTCAAACCATTGGTGAAAAAACGACAAATGTCAAAACAATAAGTATTTGACAAGTATGTGTTAAATCTATGTGTTACATGATATTTATATGTAAAACGTTAATTCAAGAAGCAAAAGCCTATTTTATGCTAGAAATTGAGTAACTAGAAGTGCAAGGGGTTAAGTGTAACATAGTAAATAATATAGCCAAGTTATTACCCAACCCTAAATCCCCCTCCCCCCTTGCGATCGGCCTCCCTTCCCCCTCTCATCTTGGCAGTCGTAAACACCCCACACACATACAATCTCTTTTCAAGCTTGTTCTGAAGGATTCAAGGTGCTAGATAGGTAATTAACATCTCCTTTAGTCATTCAATGTGTTTAATTATGCCATTGAAGGTGTTAATCAAAACCCTGAATCTTGAAAGTGATGATTTAAGATGAGTTAGGGTTTAATTATGTGTTTGTTGATGATTGCTAGTGAATTGATAACTAGTTATGTTGTTATTGATTGTTAATTACATGTTTCTTGAAATTGAACTTTGAAGTAAAACCCTAATTGTGTGTGTAAAGTGAAATTGAGATGCATGGTTGGTGAATTATGCATCTAGAGGGTTGTATGTATGAGTTATAGTTCATAGGTTAATGATATGTTGAGTTTTATGAAAACTGATGCTGAATAGATTCTTAAACTTGTGTTTAAATGACTGTAACTCGATGTTAATTACATGTTCTGAAGTGATTTTTGATTCTATGATGTAGTAGGTTGAGTCTAGTTTCTAAAGAGTCCAAATTGTAATTTTTGAACGTGTAAAAGTTAGTTTTTATTATTTTACAAATCTGTTGTGCAAGTCTGATTCGGGAAGCCTGCTGGTAAGCTGTTTTGCGACTAAGATATCTCATAAAAGACAAGACCAATGGGTTGGTTCCACTTCTGGAAGTTAATATTGAGTTAGGAATCTAACCCAATTGGTCTTGCACTAATTGGATTTGTCATTTAACGGGAATAACAAATAACATTCTGTTACGCATGATAATGACTGTTGTGTGTTTGCTGTGATGTTTTGATCAGTGTGATAAAACCATATATGATAAAATTTTTAATAAAAATATTTTTATAAACCTAACTCACGTGTGCTTCTGTGATGATTTTTGGTGATTTATTTGACATGTTAGGAGTTATTTAATAGAGTAATCTTGTCAAGTAAAATTCTGCCTGGACAATTTAGCTGCTGAATTACTTGAATTATCATGAAAAGTGCATAACTGATCGATGTTTGCTATGTTTTGACCAAATTGCCCTTTTGGGGGATATTTTCTAGTAATGAATGATGTTAATACTTGACACTTAAGTACTTGTTCACATGTGTAACTTATCACCAATGTGTTTGTCGAGTCGCACTTATTTTACAAACGAAACACAAAACACATCTCATGCATAAGTTGTATGTGTCGAGTCTAGGGACTCACTCGTAGTTCGATACTTAGAAAATATCGTTTTTGTTTTTAGAACACTAGTGAGGATTTTCTATGACGTGCACTTTTCCCTGATCTTTTTGGTTATCTTCGCAAACAGTGAGTTTCACGTCCCCTTTTTACTCTTTTTAAACGCTTTTATTATGGGGAGATAACATACTCCAACGCTGTAGATTTTGATTAGTTTTTATATATCACTTGTAAGGCTAAGTGGCAAACAAACCAACCAAAGTCCTTCATAACATCGGACCGGTTAATATTTGTATAATAGCGAGTCACTGTTGAGTAGTACTACTGGGTTTGACAAACCCCACCCAACTCTAAACTCGACTGTAGGTCGAGTGGGTGTAATCTTGGCTAACACATTACCATGGTCGTGGTTAACATGGTGGCAAGGCAATTGATAAACAGTCAGCTTCGGTGTCGAACACTTAGTAATACATGCTTGATAGATTAGCTACCTATTGATATATAATTGACTTAACACTATCTGGTAACGCAAAATGTAAACGTAAACGCAAACGCAAACGCTTTATTTATATAAACTTGTGAACTCACCAACCCCGTGTTGACACTTTTAGCATGTTATTCTCACGTAGCAGAGGTGGGCGCGCGATATAGGACATGTATTCGCTAAACACCATTGTTTTAAAAAAACTTCTTTTAATTTTTGTCTTGACAACCTGTGTTTTTAAGTCGTCCTGTGTGGCGCAACATTTTGCTTTACAATTTACGCTTCCGCATTTATACTTAAGACTTGATGTTTTGGTTGTTTGAAAACTTTATTTATGGTGTTTGATTATAACTAATGATTCCGATCCTTTTAGTTCACACCCTCTGACGGTAAAACTCCGTTAGTGGATTTTGAGGGTATGACATATAGGGACCCTAAGCATGCTACTAGGTCGTTACGTCTAACCACCTATCTTATAACATTCGGCTCAAATACCAATCTGTCACATCCCAACCTACGGCGGAACATTCCGGGGCGCGACATTGATTGTATCATAGCTCAGAAGACACTAAGTGAAATACACGTGTCAATTTCTAAATTATTCATTCATATATCAAATTTCAAAAAGCACAAACATTTTCTCAAAAGAAATACCGTTACAATTAAATAATTCAAATCATAGATAACTTAAAACCAATGTGTTCCTCATTCATCAAAGCAACCTAAGATATCATCTAACTTCCAATACTTGATTTCACCCAATAAAGCTACCAGCGTCATGCGTGAAAATATATATTTATGTCAACATAAAGTTGAGCAAGTAAACCACAGTTTTTGAAATATATATAATACTAAAATGAGAATTTCATGCTATAATCGTAAATTACTACAACTAGTAAACAATAAATAAAAGTTGTCTTTTCAACCGAATCGCATTGATAACGGTTTACTCCGACAACGTATGATCATACTAATGAGGATAAGGATTAGGTACCAACCAACATAAAGTAAACACATAGTCATATTTTCACATAACAACTAATCGAGCAATTACAATTATGCATATAACGGAATTGTAGTGAAAACAATAAGTTGATTTTGAACGCATAACGACCCCAAAATTGTAAAGCGGCAAAAAGGGGGATGTGAATTTACTTACCTTAACAAGTGGATAAGTGAAGAAAAGATAATAAAAGAACTAGAATGAAAGCGGTGAAGCTCCTCGAGGTTCACTGACAACTATAATATAATCACAGCGAAATACTAAGATTTATGATGGTTTTGAGATTCGATATGGTTGTGTGTAACATTAAAATATTATTAGGTCTATTTTCGCTAATAATAAGGGTATTTATTAATGTTATTGTTGTTGTTGTTATTATTATTTATGTTGATTTTAATAGATAAAATATATATTATATACAAGAATATATTAACGGAAAGAAAAGAGATAAATTAGTTTGGGCTTTAATATGATAACAATACGTCTTATTTAAGCGATTGGAAGAAAAACATTATTTTTATTATATTTGTAATATGTACGACATATATATACACACCACACACATATATATGTATGTTACATAATTAATCCGATGACACGAAAAGAAAACATTAAATCCGGAGTTCGTTTTATCAAGAAAATACATATTTAAGTATATATACATGTATAAATATCAAAATTTTTGATTAAAAGTAAATAAAAATAATAATAACAATTAAAAACTTCAAAACCGGGTCCGAGGGATTCGAACCCGCGCCCCAGGCAGGTTTGGATTTTAGGGTAACATGCGCTTGCCATCAGGCCAGCGCCTAAATTGTTTACAACTTTGAACATTTAATATATATCAGTTTTAATTAGTTCATCTTCTTCCCAACAAAGCCCTAATCCGAATTCGATTCATGGGTTTATGTTCATTAAAATTGAAATAGGGTTTATGTTATTCGATTGAAAACAAACCAAAAGCATGTAATAATTACCTAAAACAATAGAGGATTGAGGGTGATCAGCCAATTAGGGTTACAACTTAAAGTTTGATCTCAAATCTGATATTAACAAACTTTTGTGTTGTAATTAGGTTAGGGTTTTGATTAGCGATGGTTTGAGGAGCGTGTGTGTATGATTAATTGAGATATAAACAAGTTTATATAGGGCTTTAGGGATTTGTTAGCCGTGGTTTGTTTTTTTGGTATTGTTAGTTGTCAATTGTTCATAATTTATCAAGTTTAGGGTGTCGGTAGGATCGGGTTATGGTAAGGAATGATATGGTATGATCAATTACGCGTTAACGAGTCCGAAATTGAGGGGGGGTATGACGTCGGCAGGAAGAGGGAGAAGAGAAGAGGGAAGGAAATTGAATATTATTTGCAACGTGGTCCCTGTTCTATAGTGGTGGGTGCAAAAGTGGGTATTTTGTTAGTTCAAGGTTGATTTTGCATGATGTTCAAAGTTATAATCAATTATATAAAAATAAAACAAATAAATAAATAAAATATTAAACAAATACGCACCTCATTGATAAAATACCCGAACCCGAACTTGGGTCGGGTAATGATTACAAAACCGAAAGGAAATGGAAAACCCGAAATGTTACAATTGCCCCACGTTAAAACAACACCCATTTCATCGCCAAAGTAAAAACAAACCCAAAACCTAGCCCAACTCTTGGAAACGCAAACCAAACCCAACTGAAAAGCCTCGCACATAAACACACCCGTTTGTGTAGTATGTGTAATTCCACTTTATTTCCCCGCAATGTCGAAATGCTTCAATTTGTGGTAGATTCAGTTACCACGTATTGCAAAAACCTATCCAAACTCAACGCCAATCACCCATTTTCTAGACTTGTACATAACCAGTTGTTCCGATCACATGCTCGACCATATGCCCGCGCTACAAGTCTTCTATCATTTGACCCGATCACACCTGCCATTCTTCGGAAGGCCTAACTTGTCTCTGCCATACAATATCTTAACCCGCATCCTTTGTCTACCTTATACGTTTTTCAGGTTTCATTATTTAAATTTTTATAAAACTCATCAAACTCATCTATATTTTCTTTTGCATACTTTCCTATAATTTTTTTCTTTTACTAACACCTCGCGCTTTAAACCCAAATCCTCGGTATTTTTAAATATTTAAAATTTCAATCAAATGGATTTTCTTTAAAAATGATTTATTATCTCTATTATTATTATTATCATTATCATTACTATTAAAATTAAAATTATTATCATTATTATTATTAGTAATATTATTGTTACTAGTACCATCATCACTACTATTAATATTATAATTATTCTATCAAATAATATATTTTGTTTCAAACAAGTCTTAAGCCCTTTGAGGCTATTGTTCATTCAATAAATCAGGTAATTTGACAATCATTTTCTTTTCCTAGGTTGCTGGCCAAAAGAAAACATTTGTGTTTATGATTAAAAATTCATAAAACTTGCAGGACATAGCGATAGCTAAAAACTTTTTGTCTAAATCAAATAGAATAAATCTTATTACACCATGAGATATAAAAGCATCACGATTTACAACCGATTTTTGTAAATTAAATATATATCGTATCCCTTCCTTAAATTCCCTTTCGTTAACGATATTGAGTTTCGGCTAAGAAATCGTGGCACCACCTCCCACGTTAACTTTCCAACCACAAACCGACACTCAAGAAGACAAACATCGCAATCTGCATTTCCTTTATTTAATTTTTCCTTCACGTATTTTTCGGACTTACCCAAAGTGTTTTTTATCCACTTCTTTAAAATATTGTTTACGAAGTTTATTTCGCGTGTTCATTGATCTTTGATCCACGTTCGTTTGTATTTTATGAAACGTAAATTTGTACATCATTCTTAGTCGCATTTTGTGAATCGAGTTACGCTTGTTATCTCGGGGAACTGGGACTATGAACATGTATGTGTACATATTTACCTAATAGAAACCGTATTTTCATTTTATTTTTGACTATCGGTGACCGGTTCTCTCCAAACGAATTCGTTTACTTAGAACCGGGACTGTGACCCATGTACATGCTGAGTTATGTTTTGCTATTTTTACACAAATTGTGTTGGTTATTCGTTTGCTTCATTTCCACTCAATGTTTTATATCAACCATTTTATTTTTCTTGATTTCATCAATCTAAGACAAATACTTTATTCTAATTTTGAAATTCTAAATATTTACTTGATGAGCACAAGGTTGCTTTTGGAAGTTTTTATTTTCACAAACTTAATCGATTTCAGTATTTTAATATTAAAATTTCGTTTATCCATTTGATTTAAAGTTATTATCAATTTACATGTTTGTAAGATATAATTGTTTATTCATCTCAACGTTGCCATTGGTCACGTTGATGTTTTATTAGAGATTTTCATTTGTGATATTTTGACATTTGAAAGTTTCGTTTATAAAATCTATTCCCGAACCCAATGCGTTATCAATTTACATGTGCATATTTCATTGGTTAAATGCTACATTTACCTACCATGTTAGTCTCAACCCCATTATTTCAATTACATATTACGATGTTCATAATTCTAATGTTTTCATTCTTTAATTTCATTACCTCGTTTATTTCGTTTTCAACATCGTTTACTTGGTTTAGACCACAATGATTTCATTTACCTGACCTAGTGTTTTCGCGTTGTCCTTGGCCTGAATGTTCTAACAATATGTTTTGTAATGTGTTTACCTTTTAATTCATTGTTTTTTATTTTCAAACGTTCTATATGAGATTTTCAAAGTTATTTGGATCATCCGACGAATAGAGGTAATTATGGATCGACACGTAATTATCAAAGTCCTCGCATGGAAATTATAATAAGTCCAGGTGTGTGAAATAACTCAGAACTTGGAATGATTTTGGGAACGGGACAAATGCAATATGATAAGAGCATGGTGGATACGCCGCTGGTACATCCTATATATAAGTGTCATTGTCATATTTCTATTTGTGGTGTTCTTTCGGGTTATTCAAATATCGGCATTATTTTATTTTAATTATGCATGTATAAAATTGATAAAATTTCTAACAACTCCGTATATTAGTCGTTCTCTTTTAATTTTTAATTTTTATTTAATTTCGGTACGAAATTTCCAAAAGTTGTAAGTCATGTAACATTCCTTACTTTTCAAACCAAAAAATCCAGACTGTTTTAAATTTTTGGTTTTTATTTATAAAAATATGTATAAATATAAATATATTTCAAGTTTTGTCTTATGTATTTATATTCGTTAAACCGACCTGTTTTATCGTTTTAATGTATTCGTGGTTATCGTTCATCATTTAATAATAATTCCGATGATCCAAAATTATTAATCGTCACTTTATATTCGAGTTGTCCAAATAACGAATCATGATCCTTAAAAGTTTATAAAGTATATTAAGTTTAAAGATAATAAAGTATATTAAGTTTAAATCTAGTTTTATATATTTACAAAGTCCAAGGTTCATTGTGTGAATAAAGTATAAAATCAATTTATATATATTTATAAAGTCTAGGGTTTAAAGTGTAAATATAATTTAAATTACAAATAATAATAATAAACAAAACCCAGCCCTACCCCGTCCCTCCCCTTCATTTTTCCGGTAAGCCAGCCGGCGGCGGCGGCGAAGCTCCGACAACCCTTAAAACACTTCATTTGCACTCGTTTGATCCGTCATTTTATACCAAACGACTTCTCCAATAATGATAAACGCTAATACATGATTATTTTCGTCATTTAACAATCAATTAACTTGTATTAATTCACTAACCCGCCGAAAAATTTATCAAATCCAATAACGAACGAACATTAAACACCAAACGCTCCAACTGGTATTATAAATAGGACCCTACTCGTCAAATAAACTTGTCCCAATCAACAAACTAACCTAACTTACTCTCTGCAATCATGTTTTGATCATTCAAGATTCGATTCCGGTCACCCACCGTTCACCTTCATTCCTTCACGCTACGAGGTAATTAATACATGTTTTTGAATCATTTTAAGCCGCTAAACAATACCCCTAACAATGTTTAAGCAAACATGGAACCAAATGAATGAATTGAAACCTAGGGTTGTATGAGGAAGATGATGAACATGAGTTATAATATTAAATTAACAGTTTTCATAGATTAATCAAATATCAAGCTGGTCCAGTTGGTTATTTCTGGATGAAAGGACCAGGTTCGAACCCGGTTCAGGCCGTTTTTGGTGTTTAATTTTCTTTTTAAACATTTTTCTATTATATATTAAACCAAATAAAAGTTATAAAAATATATAAATCATATAAAATTATTTTAAGTTGAAAATTTATTACAAATTATATTTATCACTTTTCACCTAAAAACCCGACTTTTGTTTCCATTAAGTTTCGTTAAAAACCCGATTAATATAATAGAAATAATTATTTTTCGTTAAACATTATAACACACCAACGTAATTATTTTTAAACTAAAATTCCATTAAAGATCCATAATTTAAAAACATTATAAATCCCAAACTCGTCAAGTTCGTTTAAAACTAGTTTAACTTATATATACACACACACACACACACACACATATATATATATACATGTATACATATTTTCATTCATTAACCTTTTAAAATTCATTAAGGTATTCGTTGTTCAAATAAAAGATACCGTTAACATCAAAACTCCATAAACGTTATAATATTCAAACATAGCATTAACCTCGTAATTTAAAAATATTAGTTTCAATAATTCATACAAATTTCGTTAAAATAATAGTATAATATTTTAATATCAAACTTCATAAATTGAAGAACAATATATAAAAAAATCCAACAACCCGATTTATCTACTTTTTATAAGTCGTTAGTTAATATTAATTTTGTGCTTTTAATTCTAGTTCGTGACGTTCAATTGTTTCGGTTTCTTTTACGCGCATTCGGTTTTATTCAAGTTTTTCTTTGACCCCAAGATGAGTTTCTCACACCCCATTTTACTCTTTTATTACTTTTGAGGGTAGCATATATATCTTATCCAAATTACAATTTCATTTATTCATTATTTACAAACTATAATCCGCTACATGGACTTGTGTGTTTACTTCTTACTTGCTCAAAATTACTTGCTCATGGATTACTTCAAGATAATATGATCATACTCCCCCCTTTGCGCTCAAGACATTTGTTGTTATGAGTGGTAAAGGGACTCATTATCCGAGTACGTTGGTGCACAATCTCAGCTGGAAAGGACCTTACTTGCTCATTTACACTTGTTCTTGAAATTGTATGATTTTTGTGTACTTATATCAAACTGTATGATTTTTATGTACTTATATTAAACTGTGAAAGCTCACCAACAATTCATGTAGTTTACCTTTATTTTATATATATGCTACATGTACCTTATTTAGAGTATGATGTCGTGACGAAGACAGTAGTACTTAGGATATTAAGCATAAATAGACAAATTGCTTAAATGTGTATTTATTTGTATTTCATTTATTGTTGAACTTGTGTAGTTGTTGTTTAAATTAATTAATGATAATATTGTCACTTAATAGTGTCACATGTGTTTTGAGCAATATGTACGTCACACTCGGGCGTATTTTGCTTTAGCTGGGGTGTTACATCAAGTTATCTCAAACTGCTTACTTGAAGAAAGTTTTAGACAATTATTTCATGGATCAAGGTAAGAAGAAGGTAGCAGTTCCTATAGGCAGTCATTACAAATTGTCTATAAGAAATTCTCCTGGTACACAGAGAAGGAGAAGAAGTTAAAGGTGCCTCATTCTAGTGCAGTTGGTAGTCTTATATACCTTATTGCGTGTACAAGACTAGACTTGGGCTATGGTATCAGTTTGGTCAGTAGGTCTCTGTGTAATCCTGGTATGACGCACTGGGATGCAGTAAAATGGTTGTTAAAATACTTAAATGTTACTACAATTAAGGGTTTAACTTTTGGTAAGGAACCTGATCCTTATGCAATGTTTTAAAGGGTATGTTGATGCTGATTTTTCAAATGATTTAATTAGGGGGGTAGAAGTGTCACAGGTTATGCATCTAAGGTATGGGGAAGTTTAGTCAGTTGGAAGTCAACACTCCATCTATAGTGGCTTTGTCCACTACTGAATCTGAATATATGACACTGACAAAGGTTGTAAAAGAGTACATCTGGCTTAAAGGTTTTGTCATAAATTGGAGTTGAAGTAAACAAGTCATTGGTTCTTTGTGACAATCAAGGTGCTATTTGTTGGACGTAATTTCCGTTGGGCCGGCCCATCGAGCCTATGATGGATTGGTGTCTTGTCTATCAACTTAAGCACGAGACTTGGTTTACATAGAATAAATTACTTTGTGAACAAGTTGAGCCAATGACTTGGACCACATGGAATTTATTTATTAATTATTGTTTAAATATGTTTTTACCAATTAGGTTTTTATGATAAAGAGTTTGTATTCTGGTCTAGTTAAGTTTTTATGTTCAAATTAGTATATATACCCAAGCTTGTGGGCTATATTATTGTGAGTTTAAGTATTGTAATTTTTGAGCTAATGAGAATTACAAAGATCGAGCTTATGATCTAATTTTTGGTTTTGTATTTATCGATCTTGGTCACCAAACTTCAATTGGTATCAAAGCTTTAAAACCTATAAGAGTTGTGTTGTTGAATTAATTGTTTTTCAAGAACATTTGTTGTTCAATACCAAGTATTTATTTTTTATTAGATTATATTATATAAGCTATATTATTATTATTATTATTATTATTATTATTATTATTATTATTATTATTATTATAGTTTATATGTTTATTTATTTGACATTATAATACTTAGGTTATACCATTCAGAATTATGTTGATCGGATAACCCTATACACGCGCAAGGGCTATATATATCCCTCTCTAGTTACAATTAAAGGTTACCAAAGAATTCAATAACAGTTCTCAATTATTGAATTCCTTTACATATTATACTTGATCATTCGTTTATCTACAATAAACTGGTATCAGAGCTAGATTACACAATAGATATACTTTATCACGAAAGAAACAAAATCACAAGAATTCATTATGGCGATGCAAGGCAGCGTAATACAAACACAAATACCAAAATTATTGGGAAACAATTATTATCACTGGCATATTCAAATGCGAGTTTTACTTGAATCCCAAGATCTTTGGAGTATTGTTGAAACGAGTTGTTGGGAATTAACAACGGATGCAACCGATGCCGTAGTAAACGAACACAGAGAAAAATTAAAAAAAGGATAAAAGGGCTCTACACATCCTATTTCAGGCATCAAGTGAGACAATATTTAAACGAATTGAAACCGAAAATTCATCAAAAGAAGCAAGGGATATACTACACAAAGCCTATCGAGGGGAACAACGAGTGCAACGAGTAAAACTTTAAACACTTAGATGTGAATTCGATATATTTCTTGTGAATGAAACTTAATCCGTTGAAGATTATTTCAATCGAATAACTTCAATAGTAAATCAATTGAGAATGAATGAAGATAAGATTGATGAACAAAGAATTATAAAGAAGATTTTAAGAACTCTGACTCGGAAATACGAGTCCATTGTTTTTGCAATCGAAGAATCAAATGATGTAACAACATTATCCACTGAAGACTTGATGGGAATTTTGCAATCCCATGAATTAAGGATAAAACAACATGATACCCAACAAATCGATCATGCCTTTCAAGTACAAAACCAAAACTCAAATTTGTATAACAACACATCAAGAAATCAAAGAATTTTTGTACCTAATAGAGGTAGAGTAAGAGGCCAAGGGGGTAGGTTCTCACCCCAAAATAGAAATCAAGTCAGATGTTATAGTTGTCAAAAATTAGGCCACATAAGTAGGTTTTCCCAAATAGAAACACTGAGGAAACAATGGATAATATATTAATGCATGAGAATGAAGACAACGAATATGGTGAAGATACCATGTTTATGATATTTAACATGGAAGAGAACACGAACGAAATTTGTTGGTATTTAGACGGTGGATGTAGTAATCAAATTACTAGGAATAAAAATGCGTTTTTATCACTACATGATTCAAAAAGACGAGAGGTTAGGACAAGGGATGATAAGAAACTTGCAGTTTTGGGATGCAGAGAAGTAAATACAAATCTGTAAGGAAAGAAAAAGATAATACCCGATGTATTCTATGTTCAAGGATTAAAACATAATCTCTTGAGTGTGGGACAATTAATTCAAAAAGGGTATGAGGTATACTTCATGAAAGTTTGTTGTAAAATCAATGACCAACATGGATGCAACATAGCTAATGTAGGGCCAATATTCAATATTAGTTCTAGGGTGTATGTCTTTATATTTGCATAGAATCGGTGTATTACGTACCTCAGTACGTTTATTTTGTAAGGACAAAATGTAAAAGTTGGAAAAATGGGGACCATATAAAAGGCCACTTTATCCATTTCTCCAACCAACCCATCATAATTCAAAAATCTCAAGAAAATATAGAGTTTTTCTCTCTCACCAAACACCCACTTTTCCCACTTTCTATCTTTTCTTTCTTACAAACTAAGATCCGAGATCCGAGTGTTGTTAGTGATTTCCGCTAGCTAACAGCATTGATTGATCCGAGTAAAGTTGTTAGATCCATCCAAAGAGGACCTACAAGTGGTATCAGAGATTTCGGCTCAACTATTTGGTTTTCGGATCAAACTTTTCAGGTTTTGATCTTAGTTTTTGGTAGATTTGGGGTTGTTTTTTGGTGTTACTCACTACATTTGGAGTGCTTTACAACCTAGAGATACCCGAAAATCTTCAAATCTATGTTTTCGGTGTTCTTGGTTTTCATGCCCGGGTTCCGATCCAATATAAAAACTCAAATCTAGACCAATCTATTGGATTTTAGGCTAAAGTCATTTAGACTTTATTGATAGTTGGGTTATTATCTTTACAAAAAAAAATCATGCAAAAAGGTGTTTGAATGGATGTTGATTCGAATGGAATTTTTTTTATTATTTTATTTTAATATTATTATAATCATATATTAAAAAAATTGTTCGAATGGATGTTGATCCGTATGGAATTTTTTCTTAACATTATTATAATTATATATTAAAAAACAAAAGTTGTTTGAATGAATGTGTTGATTGAAATATAATTTTTTAATATTATTTTATTTTAATATTATTATAATCATATATTAAAAAAAAAGTTTGTTCGAATGGATGTGTTGATTCGAATGGAATTTTATAATATTATTTTATTTTAATATTAATATAATCATATATTAAAGTAACAGAATGTTATTTTAATATTATTATACTCAATTTATATTTAAAAAAAAACTTTATTATTATTACTTAGTTTTCTGTTAAAAGAAATGTCTTGCAATTCTAAACTTGAAGAGAGTTGAGGGAAGGCCACAAGGACATGTTAAAAGAAGAATTCAATATGTTTAAACACGTTCAAGGAGAATCGGTTGCTTCTTTATCAACAGATTTGAGTCACTCATTACTAAAATGAGAAGTGTCGGTATCACAAATAAGTTGTCTGATATCAACATGAAGTTGTTGAATTCACTGCCTTACACATAGAATAGCACTGTGATTACCATCAAGAGAAAGACATATCTGGATACCTTAACATTTTCAGAGTTGACTTCTACCATAACGTTTTGGTGCAAAGAAAATAAAGATGAGACAAGTGTTGCGGGTGTAAGCAGTCAAGCAAGTCCTATCATCCCCGAATGTGCTAAAGGTGGAAGTAGTCATGCAAGCACCTCATCAAGCTCCACTTCTGGAATACCTACACTTGCCTCTCTTATTCCCGTGGTACACAAACTTTGATCACAAGCTTATATTGATAAAGTTTTACACTATAGAAATCATAATGCTAACATTTTAGATCAAATCTCTAGCATTAAGTGTGAGAATGATGAACTTAAGAAAGTTGAAAAGATCTACGCTACAAGGATTAAATTCATGGTAATGATATGGCTAAACTTATAAACAAGTTTTTGTAGATGAAAAATTAGCTGAACATCATGAAAAACATGCAGTTAAGTTAAATGCTAAAATTGCCAAGTTAGCCCAAAGAAAAATCACCATTGAAAACTTTGAGTTAGCTTCTGAGAAACTTAATAGAATAATTGGGGCACAGTTGGGGTTAAATATAAAGACAGGAATAGGCTATGATATTATTGTAGTTCCACATCCTTTTAATAATAACTATACTAGTCTTCCTCACTTTAGTTTTAATTCCCCAACTAAGGATGAAATGTTCTATGGTATTGGTCGCGTGCCAAAACCAAAGACATTCATTCCTGCTGTTTCCAAGACATTTGATCCAGTTCTTCCTTCAGAAAGTCCTAATGGTAGTTCATCTTCTTCAACAGGTTGTGTAGAAGAAAGTGGGTCGGTGGAAAGGCCTGTTGAGGTTAACATATCAAGTTGTTCATCATCAAGTTGTAAGACTGAGGATAATTCAAGTAAAATCAAATTGTTTGAAAATGATAATCAAACGAGTACTTCATGTATATATGTGTCACCAAATAAAAGATTATTTTCTCAAACAACTAATCAATCACAAAATCCTCAGTCATACAACTTTTTTGACAACTACTACGGTTACTATCAACAAAATTTTGTAGATTCATATTAGACTCATGTTTTTGATGATCGGGGTCAATCATCAAATGCATTTTATGATCATGTTCTTTTCCACGGATCACCTTTCCCAACGCACCAACCATATTATAGTTTTGATGAGTTCTATAGTGCTCCTAGGAGAAAATGTTGTTTTGTGTGTGGTCATTCTTTTCAACTTGCAAGACATGCAAGCACTGGTTCAAGCAACAACTTGATATTCAAAGGCCAAAATTGTCAAAAACCAAGGAACAAGTTTGTTCTTGTATTTCTAAGGACTGTTTTTCAGGCGATGAGTCGCGAAGAAATAAATTGCTATGTTAAGAACTATTAGATTATTTTTTGTAATCCTACATTGCATTTCAATAATTTTAAATGTTATAAAAATGGTAAAACCTTTTATAGCCTTTTAGTTGTAGGAAGACTTTAAAACGATATTAATGTTAATATTTGTCATATAATGTTTTTTTAGGTTCTTAAAGACCATTGTGTAGAATTAATGTCGATGGAAGCTCCAAGCGACACATCAATGATTTTGGAACCAGGAGGAGAATCTCTAACATTGTCCTCTAATTTCTTTTGGGAAACATTAACACCATCGATCCCAGAACTGAAAACATCATCCTCAAACGACCACAGTGATGACAAAGGTTTGGTTTTTGAGAAGCGATTAAACAAATCGAGTAACGTTAGCATCATTGCGGCACTATTAGTTCTTATTCTATCTATTTTAGTAGGTGTTATGCTCTTTGTTTTCAGGATTTAAAACGGTTTAATAATCATATGTTTTCATGTTCTTTTGTTTCAGTTTGAATTAGAAGCATTTAAATTTTGTTGTGTTATAATCATATGGTGGATGTTAGTATATTTAAAGTAATAATCTTCATTGAAGTACGTTATTTTTGTTGGGTCAATTGTTGTTTGGCCCAAGTGTAAGGCCCAACCTAAGAATTTGGGTTTTATTATACTTGGTAATGTCTTGGCTAACAAGTTAAGGGTTAGTCTATATAAACCGAGTTATGGTTAGATATTAGAGATTGTGGAGTTGATGTAACCGAGTTAGGGTTCATCAAGAGTCAAACCGAGTTAGGGTTTTGATAGAGTTGTAATCAGTTTTTTGAGTGAGATTTTCTTATTAATATAAACAAGAGTTATTTGTTTAGTTTGTTGGTGTTTGATTATCGATTCGGGACTTAAATTGGTATCAGAGCCAACTTCAATAAATTGATAATCGGCTGATGCCGACCTGTGGCTTGAGGTGAAGCTATCAATCCGAGCATATCGGAACCAAGTTGGGTTTCCGAATCAAGGTCTTGTGCGGTGAACGTGGAGAACAAGGTTAGTTCGATCAGTTGTAAGGTTTACGAAAAGGAAAAAAACTCATAATAGGTTTGTTTTCTTTGGTGTACTTGCATTTGTGTACGATGGGAATTAAACAAAGAGTTGGAGTTTATTTGATTGGTAGTGTGGTAAAGAAAGTCAAAGAGTCAGGGGTTTCTTATTTTCTTTTTTATGCCATTGACGAAGAATAATTAAAGTTAGAAAAAATAAAACAAGGTGGTTTGATTTTTTTTTCTTGATTTGTTTAACAAGTTTCGGTTAAACAAGCGGGTTTAATTCAGAGTTTCGGTTAACTAAGGTGTGATTTATTTTGTGAACAAGCGATTTCGGTTCTGAAAAGTTGTTCGGGACTGAGTTGTTCGTATTTTTTCCAATGTAGTGGAGCAAGGGTGTTCGACACCGTCAATGGCAGGTGACAAAGAAGAGCCGATAAGCCAACCTAAAGCGAGTGGGGGGGATATCATTGCAGGCTCCAAAGTTAAACGAAACTAGTACCTCACATGGTCGATTGTGGTGGAAGCGATCTTAGAGATCAAGAGTTATGGGAAGTTGTTCAACCGAATGAGGGTGCGGTTATTGATGCGAAGAAGAATAAAACGGCAAGGTCGTTTTTGTTCCAAGTTATGGAAGGTAATATTCTTCTTCAGGTTTCTCAATACAAGAATGCTCGAGAAATTTGGGCGGATTTGAAGGCACAGTTTGTTGGGGCCGAGCGAGTCCAAAAGGCTCGACTCCTAATGTTGAAAAGTGAATTTGAGAAACTCAAGATAGCGAAAGACGAGACTGTTGATCAGTTTGTGGGATAAATAACCGGTATGGTTTCAAAGACAACGGGTCTTGGTCACGTATTCGAGCAAGATGTATTAGTGAAAAAGTTACTTGACGCGATTCTAGACAAATACTTCAACTTGGTAGCCTCAATCGAGCAAACGGTTGATCTCGATAGTATGAGGTTTGAAGATGTTGTTGGAAGACTTAAGGCATTTGAGGAACGTCTAGGAGGGAGAGAACGTGCTTCAAATTCACAAGGTCAGTTACTTTTCAATCGGTTGGAAAGTATTTACAAAGGCAAGTCGTATGATCAGTCCGGTAGCCGAGGTAAGGGTTAGCCGAGTTCACAGGGATGTGGAAAAGGCCGTGAAACCGGAAGTCAATATCGAGATGATGAAGATCAAGATGGTTGTGACAACCGACATGGTCAACATCGTGGGTTAAGGTATACGGATCAAAGAAGATCAAAGGATCGTCAATGGAAAAGGAATGATATGTCACAGGTTCAGTGTTACCGTTGTGATGAGTTTGGTCACTTTTCATCTACGTGTCCGGAACGTATGAATAAAAAGGAAGAATCTAATTTGATCAAAATTGAAGATTTTGATCCAAGTTTATTTATGATTAAAGGTGATCAAAAACAGTTTTTCTGAATGAAGATGGTGTGATTCCAAAGCGTTTCGAAACTGAACTGATAGAGAAAGATGTTTGGTATCTCGACAATGGAGCATCGAATCACATGACGGGTAATAAATCGTATTTTTATGAATTGAATGAACAAGTCACGGGAACGGTGAAGTTCGGAGATGAATCTTGTATTGATATTCGGTGGAAAGGGTTGGTCTTAATTGAAGGAAAAACCGGGAAGCAACGATTGTTGACCGATGTCTATTACATCCCGAGCCTACAGTGCAATATCATAAGTCTTGGTCAAGCAACAAAGGGTGGATGCGAGATTCACATGAAGCATGATTTGCTAACCATTAAAGATGATACATGTAAGCTTTTGATGAAGGTGACAAGGACCAAGAATCGATTATACAAGATTAGCCTCAAGATAACAAGTCCCGGGAAACGAGGTATCATTGGAATGAAGAGTTTTTGCTGGTAGGGATCTTCAAAGTATTGGACTGAAAGAAGACAAGCCGGTTACGAGTCAGATTCCAGTCAAAGATCTAAGTTCCAAAATAAAGTCCAAAGAAGAGTGTTTTGGAAGTTAAAAGCGTGGTCAAGAAAGAGATTCAAACCCAAGGAAAGACGTGTAATGATCAAACGAAGCAAGTGTGTCTTCTAGCCAAGTGGAACCGAAAGAACATTGCAAGAGATCATGAAAAGCCTCGGGAGAATCAAGAGATTGTTGACAAGCGTGAAGTTGAAGACCCACCAATTTCGAGTAGGAAATTAGGGGGTGAGTCGAGTGACTCGGGTACAACAATTGCGGGGGTGATTGTTGGGTCAATTGTTGTTTGGCTCAAGTGTAAGGCCTAACCTAAGAATTATGGTTTTATTATACTTGGTAATGTCTTAGCTAACAAGTTAAGGGTTAGTCTATATAAAATGAGTTATGGTTAGACATTAGAGATTATGAAGTTGGTGTAACCGAGTTAGGGTTCATCAAGAGTCAAACCGAGTTAGGGTTTAATAGAGTTGTAATTAGTTTTTTGAGTGAGATTTTCTAATTAATATAAACGAGAGTTATTCGTTTAGTTTGTTGGTGTTTGATTATCGATTCGCGACTTGAATTTTTGTTTATTGCATGGCTACGTTTACTTTATAATCCATACCATGTGTAACAGGTAAACTTATTTCCATACTTTTATTATTATTTTTTTAATAACGACCTGTCTTAATTTATACTCATTTTAGCATAAACTTGTTTTGCTTTGAATCTAATTGTTATTTTTTTTTAAAGTGATAAATTTTGGCTCATTAATTGTAACTTGCGCTAGGCTTATCGAGTTATGGAGTGTTTAGTATCATAATATCATGGGTTTGCTTCTTTGTTTTGTGGGGATGTCCCAAACGCATAATCTTGAAGAACTGACAACTACTAACTTAAATGATCATGAAATACAAAGAACTGCATGACATGTTGGGAGAATGTATCCGATAAGATTTTGTGTTTTTAATTCTTAGGAAATAAAAAAAGAAACTTCGAAATTTTTCGGTGTCCCATATAGGAGTTATAGGTCAACCGCTTGAAGGATTAATGTGGGGAAGCTCTTAGTCTTAGGTAGCTTACGCATAGGCGTAGCTTGGCTCGTTTAGGCTTGGCTCTTTCAAGCTTGAACCCTACCTTGCTATATCCAATATCCATGACAAATTTTGAAGCTCATATTATAGAAAATAGTCTTATTTTATGATATCTTTTCCATTTATATAGGACCAATAGTCTATCTATTTCCTTGTTTAGTTGGCTTCGTTTCCACCATATTTTTGGTTCATTATTGTCTTGCTTTCATTATGAATGAATAACAAAAACCTAGAACTCTCTCAATTCCATCAAATTTCTAGATGGCATTAGAGCAGGTCTTATAATCTTAAATCCATCTTGTGTTCTATTAACATCGTTCTTGACTTATTGAAGAATGGTGACGGAAGACGAAAGGCAGATGCCAGATTCAACCGATAAAAGCATACCGCTCGAATCCGCTGCGTTCAAAGCCAAACCCAAAGTTGCTTGCATCAAATCAGATTCTAGCCATATAGCAAGCTTAACCAATGAGCAAAACCAATTGCCTTTTAAACACTTTTTTGGAACCGGTTACGTGGGAATGAAACACATTGCCAACAGAACAAGTAAGGGAGTTGTGGAAGGCGAGTGGATCATTGACTCGGGTTGCACCGATCACATAACTCACTTACCCGATCTCCTCGAAAACAAGAAAACGTCTTTTTTTAAATCCCTGGTTGTTATACCTAATGGTGAATCCATTCCTGTTTGAGGGGAGAGGTGATTGTGCCCTTCTAGGGGGAGTTAGAGTAAACAGCGTTCTTTGTGTCCCAAACTTTAAATGCAATCTCCTTTCAGTTAGCCGTATAAGTCAAGATCTTCAATGTGCGGTGACCTTTTTTCCAGATTTTTGTGTCATGCAGGATTTACGGACGAGGAATTTGATTGGAACGGGTAGACGCCAAGGGGGGTTGTACCGAATGGGTATGATCAAAGATAGAAGAGCGATGATGACTAAGGTTGGCATGTGGCATAAACGACTAGGTCATGCCTCAAAAGTAAAGCTTTCTAGATTTGAGTTTTTCAAAAATAATTCTATTGAACTCAATAATAAAGTTTGTGATTCTTGTGCTAAGGCAAAACATGCCCGGACTCCTTTTCCTATTAGTATGATTAAAACCAATGCTCCTTTTGATTTAATCCATTGTGATATTTTGGGTGGATATCGGATACCATCCTACACACGGGAGAATTACTTTCTTACTATAGTTGATGACTTTAGTAGGTCGATATGGGTTTTTCTTATTAAACATAAGAGCGATACAAGCAAATATCTCATTGATTTTCATAAAATGGTGGAAGTTCAATTTGGAAAACTTATCAAGAAAGTTAGATGTGATAATGGTGGGGAGTTCACGTCGAATTTTATGCTTGATTTTTACAATAAAATGGGAATTTTATTAGAGACAACTTGCCCACATACACCACAACAAAATGGGGTTGTGGAAAGAAAGCATCAGCACTTACTTGAAACCGCTCAAGCCCTACGATTTAAGGCCAACCTCCCTAAAAGGTTTTGGGGAGAATGCATTCTCACCACTGCGTACATAATTAATCGTCTCCCTTCCAGAGTCATTAAAGATAAAACTCCATATGAAATAGTGTGGAACCAAAAACTTGAGTACGATCATATGAAAGTTTTTGGTTGCCTCGCTTACTTCAAGAATAATGATACGAAGGGAGACAAATTTGAAGAAAGGGGGAGACCGGGTGTTTTCTTAGGTTACCCTCCAGGAACCGAAGGATACAAAATCTACGACATTGCAAATAAGAAGTTAATTGTTAGTAGAGATGTTTTATTTTGTGAAGAAAATTTTCCTTTCAAAGCTGTTGAAATAGACAAAGTTGGTAAAGATGAGGAACCTACTAGATATCAAGAATGCTCATGTTATAAGAAATCCCTTTAAGATGATACCATCGAGCCCACCCAGTATAAAGAAACACATGGTATGGACCCTAATGACCAACAAGCCCATATTGGAGTTGATGTTTCTTCAGATGGGCCTGAGGCTGATGAATCTGGTAATTTAGAAAAGGTGCAGACTCCAAATAAAGGTGAAGTACACCCAGATGAGTTCACTAATACCACTAGTGCACATGATAACCAAATGAACGTTATGGATCAACGTGCTCTAAATGATCAGCTTCAAAGTCAAGATGAGGCTAGGAGCAAGAGACATAAGTACCAACCGAAGCATTTTAACGATTATATTGTGAAGCTCCCCCCTTCGGTCGATCATACACAACCCGTCTCCGATCTACGGTACACCCTATATCTAATTTTGTTTCATATGAAAAATTTTCTAATAATCACAAAGCTTTTTTGACGGCCATATCCTCCAATGATGAGCCGAAATCTTTTAAACAAGCCGCACGGGATGAGCACTGGAAAAAAGCCATGCAACAAGAAATCAAGGCTCTTGAAAATAGTGGAACTTGGATCTTGACCGACTTACCGAAAGGCAAAAAGGCCATTGATTCCAAATGGGTCTATAAAATAAAATATAAACCGAATGGTGAAGTTGAACGATACAATGCCCGACTTGTAGCGAAGGGATTTACACAAATAAAGGGGGTAGACTATCATGATACATTTGCCCCTGTTTCCAAACTTGTCACCGTACGAACTCTTCTAGCCGTGGAAGCCAACAAAAAATGGGTTATTCACCAACTTGATGTTAATAATGCATTTCTACATGGAGATTTGGATGAGGAAGTATACATGAAGATTCCTCAGGGCTTCTTCAAAGAAAATGAAACTCGTGTGTGTCGCCTCATGAAATCGCTCTATGGTTTGAAACAAGCATCTCGTAACTGGCACCAAAAGTTTACCACTTTTCTTTTAAGCCTAAATTTTTGACAATCCAAGGCTGATCATTCGTTATTCATACTTGAGCGCGGAAAATCTTTCATTGCACTTTTAGTTTATGTGGATGATGTTATTATTGTTGGCAATAATTTTGAGAAGATTCAAGAGACTAAAATGAAACTTAATTTCATTGCACTTTTAGTTTATGTCGATGATGTTATTATTGTTGGCAATAATTTTGAGAAGATTCAAGAGACTAAAATGCAACTTAACGAAGCCTTTAGCATTAAAGACCTTGGCCCATTGAAATATTTTCTTGGTATTGAAGTTTCCAAGACTTGTGATGGCTTGGTGCTAAGTCAAAGAAAGTATACATTGGATATTTTGGAAGATAGTGGCATGATGGGATGTCGACCAAGTTCCTTTCCAATCGAACATAATCTGAAACTAGACAAAGGAGAGAAAGAGGCTCGAGTCGATGCTAGTCAATATCGCAGATTGGTAGGTCGACTACTTTATCTACAAGCTACCCGCCCCGATATTACATATGCAATAAATGTCTTAAGTCAGTTTGTAGCTGACCCACGACACAATCACATGGAAGCTGCAAATCGGGTACTACGATACCTAAAAGGGACCCTGGGACAAGGCATTCTTTTCCCTTGTGCAGGTGATCCAATTTTAACAGCCTTTTGTGACTCAGATTGGCTTGGATGTCCATACACAAGACGCTAGCGAACCGGATACTTGCTTATGTTAGGAGGTGCTCCCATTTCTTGGAAAATAAAAAAACAATCTGTTGTCTCTCGTTCTTCGGCATAGGCCGAGTACCGGGCCATGGATTCTATGGTTAGCGAGGTCTTATGGGTTCGGTGGCTACTAACCGACTTGAAGGTAATCATCACCAATCCAACAGACTTGTTCTGTGACAATCAAGCTGCACGCCACATTGCAAACAATCCAGTCTTCCCTGAGAGAACAAAGCATGTCGAGATGGACTGTTTTTTTGTCCGAGAGAGAGTAGAATCCAAAGAAATTTGCCTATGCGCATTGACAGCAAGTTGCAAGTTGCCGATTTGCTAACAAAAGGTCTCGCGGCTCCTCAACTTCAATTCCTACTTGGCAAGATGGGCATTACGGATCTCCATGCTCCACCTTGAGGGGGAGTATAGAAAATAGTCTTATTTTATGATATCTTTTCCATTTATATAGGACCAATAGTCTATCTATTTCCTTGTTTAGTTGGCTTCGTTTCCACCATATTTTTGGTTCATTATTGTCTTGCTTTCATTATGAATGAATAACAAAAACATAGAACTCTCTCAATATCATCAAATTTCTAGACATATTGGCTTTAGTAGTTTAGTGTTCCTTTCTTTCTTAAAAGAAGACAAAACTAGCATGTACTACTATTTTTTACATATGACAATCCTGTTGCCCAAGACATGAAGTAAAGAAGACTGAAACAATAGTAACAATAATAGTTAAAAAACAAAAGGAGTTAACTTTACTGATCTTGGAATGTATATACACACGATGGATCTATGCAATTGGAACGACACATCTGTTCATTCATATCGTTTCACCCTAATGATTTAAACCACATCACTTAACAACTTTGTGATGTGTTATAAATCTAACCCTTCTAATTACGTAACTGAGATTTACTAACTAAACATACTTTGACATATCTAACACTACACTTTACATGGAAGGGATTAGTATCTAACAAATCTTTATCAATAATCTGAAAAGTAATGGCCATAGACATTGAACTTCAGTAATTACTCCGTCACTATCATCGTTGGTCACTGGAGTATAGGAACTGCTTTGAGTTACATGCAGCATCTCACATTTGAATCGCACAACTTCTGTAGTTATTCAAGTTCAACCCTAAAGCCCTGATGCTAATAATTAACCCAAGAATTAGAAAACAAAACAACTTACGAAAACTATATAATTACATGATTTATTATTATTGCAGACACAAGATGTAGATGTATTACCTCAGAGAAGTTGTCTTCTAGCAACAGGGATTGGTGCTTTGTTTGATATGCAGTCCCCTTTTTAATAATGCCTTCAAACTGATCATTTAGTCTCTTAAAATTGTCATAGTGAGCCATTCGGAGAACATGGGTATTGGTGATAAAATCTTTACACCTGAACCATTACAACTCCTTTCCAAATTCTACATTCTAACCTCTGTAGCTAACTGTGTCAACCAAACAAAATTATATATCTGAATGGAAGTCTTAGCATTTTTATGAGAATAAAAATATGTTTGTGATGTTACATATTTTAAGAACAGCTAACTCACAAACCCTCTGAATCTACTCCAAAATCCACATCAACGTCCACCATGAGACAAGAACCTCAACTACCTGGTCAGGAAAACCTTCACTACACATACACCTTGACACCACTAAACAACAAGCCATTTGGTGTTTACATCCAACCTCGTATCAATTTAACGCGTCTTCCTCAAGAACAAAGTTCGAATTTCTAAAGAACTAAAATATGTTAACTTAAATCCAAAAAATAACTTATCAAACTTTACATTCTACACTAATTTAAGGTAGTTATGCAGTACACCTTCTAAGTGGGGGATCATACCTTGATTAAACAATCATACTGTGGAATTTATCCACATTGATGTCGGAAAATAACCCGTTGACCAGCTTTGGTCATTTAGAGGTATGTTGGGAGGTGATCCATTGATTGAGCCAAAACCCAACCACTGAGGTGTGAATGTGTGATCCTTTGGTTCATGAATCCAATAAGTCTCCTTATTGACTAATTTGAAGTACCTAAATTTTGTAAAAGTATAATGATTATTCCTACATGCAACCAGAAGTATAAAACAAAAGCATTTCACTTTTTGACAGTTTCTTGCTCTAAAACAGATTTCAAATATTACTATCTTTGCTTTAAGTGGCAGGCTTCTTTGTTTTCCTTTTAAATTATAATCATCTTCTTCATATAAGTTAAGTATTTATCAATTTCAAAACAAAAATCAGTATGACACACAGAAAAATTAGTCAAAGAAAGTACCTCTATAATGATTTTGAGTTGCGAGTGCTAAATGCACAGAAGACCATGTATTTTGAGTTTTCCAAGTACATGCAGGCGTAAACCATATGACTCAAACTACAACTTGAATACCAGATCTTTCAACTGATCAATGCTGGATGGTAAGTCTGTTATGCTTGTACCTTCTATTTTTAACTCCTTTAAACATTGTAAGCGTCCTATTTCCTTAGGCAATTTCTCAAGTAGAATACAATTTGTGAGATGAAGACATTTTAGATGTTTCATCTCACAGATGCTGTTTGGAATATCTCGTAAGGATATACAATCCATTAAGTGCAGCTCCTCTACACACTCTAATCTGCCAATATCCTCAGGTAACTTTTTAAGAAACCAACAAGATTTTAACCGAAGAAACTTCAGATGTTTCAACCTGCAAATGCTATCCGGAAAATGTTCAATCTTTGCTGATAGCAAACTTAGCTCCTCTAGACATTTTAACTGGTCAAGCTCCTTGGGCACCTCCGGAATACTACCTTCGAATGTAAGCTTTCTTAAATGTACACCACAAATAATTCTTGATAAACTTGCAAGGTTTGCGCAAGCACATGGACTGAAAGAAGTGAGCTTAGCAAGATTTTGGGCCGATGAGAGAAGAAGGTCCTTATAAATGCATTCAAAATGGAACTTAGGCAGATTATTATCAGGGTGCAATGGGCATATATCTAAGGACCTCTCAAATATATGTAACTCAGCTAGTGAACCATCTGAAGGAAACCCTTGGCCAACCAAACATGGTTTCAACATGACACAACCACCTAAAAAACCAACACGAGTGTGGATTTCTACCAACTTATAACAATTATGAATATATAAATGCACAAGACATGGAAATAACCCAAGATAAAGGGTTCTCAGCTTAGAACCATCAATGCTAATGGTTTTGAGCCCATGACTTACAATGGGCGTGCGAAGTTCTAGCATGTCCCCACACTCAAAAATATGTAACTTCTTGAGATTACAATTTCGTGTAAGGTTAAGGGTTTTCAACTTACAGCAATCTTGGAGGTGGAGGTCTTTAAGTTTGGGGTTTTCAACAAGCATTTCGACCAGATTATCACGTTTTCTTACTTCTAGTGTTTCGAGATTCTGAGCCCGCACAAGATCCAAGGTACTGATCAGCTTACAACAATCAATACTAAGGGATTTGAGCCTAAAACTTTCAAAGGGCATGCGAAGTTCTACCAAATCATCACATTCTCTTACTTTTAGTGTTTTTAGATTCTGAGCCCACGAAAGATCCAAGGTACTGATCAGCTTACAACAAGCAATACTAAGGGATTTGAGCTTAGAACATTCAATGGGCATGCGAAGTTCTACCAAATCATCAAGTGTTTCGAGATTCTGAGCCCGCACAAGATCCAAGGTTCTAGTTAGCTTACTAAAAGCAATAACATGGAATTTGAGCTTAGAACTTTCAATGGGCATGCGAAGTTCTACCACATCACATCTTGTAACAACAAGTGTTTCGAGATTCTGAGCCAGCACAAGATCCAAGGTACTGATCAGCTTACAACAATGAGTACTAAGGGATTTGAGCTTAAAACTTTCAAAGGGCATGCGAAGTTCTACCAAATCATCACATGCTCTAACGTCTAGTTTTCGAGATTCTGAGCTCGCGAAAGATCCAAGGTGCTGATCAGCTTACAACAAATAGTGCTAAAGGATTTGAGCTTAAAACATTCAATGGGTATGCGAAGTTCTACCAAATCATCACAAAAGCCAACTTCAAGTGTTTCGAGATTCTGAGCCCGCACAAGATCCAAGGTCCTGATCAGCCTACAACAATCAATACTAAGGGATTTGAGCTTAAAACTTTCAGTGGGCATGCGAAGTTCTACCAAATCATCACAGTTTCTAACTTCTAGTGTTTCGAAATTCTGAGCCCGCACAAGATCCAAGGTTCTAATCAGCTTACAAAAAGCAATACTAAGGGATTTGAGCTTAGAACTTTCAGTGGGCATGCGAAGTTCTACCAAATCATCACAGTTTCTAACTTCTAGTGTTTCGAGATTCTGAGCCCCCACAAGATCCATGGTAGTGATCAGCTTACAACAAGCAATACTAAGGGATTTGAGCTTATAGCTTCCAATGGGCATGCGAAGTTCTACCAAATGCGAACAATAATAATGCCTTAATCTCTCGATATTCTTAGTCAACCCAGTGTCAAAGGTTCTCAAATCACAGTCAGTGAGGTCAATGAATTTGAGTTTCGGAACCTATATATCATAAGCAGAAAACAAGATGAACTCTGTGTTATGTATGGCATACAATAGATTTCTAGCATTACTTTATATACATTTATGTATAGAAGTGTGATTATTTAATCATGAAGAAAAACACATTAAAAACACTCATTAGCGCATTTCAAATGAAATAAAAACACTAATTAACACCAAAAATGTGGCAAGTTGAAAAAAAAACACTTAACATTGATTTATTTATTAAAAACAAAAACAAAAATTAAAATATAGATTTATTTAAGGTGTATTGGTTTTTATTAATCATAACTATCAACTTTTGGTCGTTGTTGGTCCCAACTAACGAGTTGGTTGTTGACGGTCCTATCTGTTAACGTATTTTTTCCCATCCGACTAATATAATCCTAACACCGTTAGTTGTAGGCCGCCGTAAAAGGCTTTTTCCCAGAAAAGTCAAACTTTTTGCCTGAAAACTCAACTTGAACACCATCACCACCAATTGAGTCACCCACAACCAACCACCACCACTTAATTACCGCCAACCGATCCCGATGATGATTCTAGGGTTCTAGCGACCTCAATATTGTGGAATTTTACTAGAAAAAGATTCATAATGGTCCAATCTAGTGTTACAAAGATGTTTGGGCTGAAAAATGTTGAGTTTTCCGAAACTGTCAGTTCTGGCAAAAAATACGTTATTTCGACGACTTTCAACTAACGGCGTTAGAATTCTGTTAGTCGTGGACCGTTGGGAACAAATATGATAAAATGTAAGATCGTTAGCAACCAAAAGATGATAGTTGAGATTAAAAAAATCAATACACCTTTATTTAATAAAACCAAAACCTATCTTTCAAACTATTGAAACAAGTTTTCTTTTATAAAAAATGAAGATGATCCAATTAAATTTAGAGTGAAAAGGACAAGTTTTCCGATAAACACTATTTTGGTATATATTTTTGAAAGAACACCAATTTAATAAATATTTTTTTCTCATAATACGTAGGTACGAAAGGTGAAATTTCGACAGCTATCAACCACATAGAACTACGTATAATATACTCAACTCAAACAAATACTACATGGTCATAAATTTACCTTTTCTACTGCATCTTTCCAAAGTTGTCGAAGTTTGCTGGAATGCATTTCAAGGCCAACAAGATTATTCCCAATAATTTTTTTGGGTAAACACGTATAAGGGTAATTATTCCAACATATATAACGTAAACTATCTGGTAGATATATTCTATCTTCTTCAACATCATCGTCGGCCAAATTATAATAACTGATGCGTTGCGTATCATCAAATAGATATGGTATTGTACTTCCACCCGTCACCACAAGAAATATAAGTTCATTCATGTTTCGAAGACCTTTCATGATAAATTCTGGATGGAGTTTTTTTAATATTATACATCTTGTTGCTTCGACACCCTACAATAAAAGAAGTAGTTACAATTAGTACAAATAAATGTGAGCCTTACCCTGTCTTCAACCAGTACACCTTCAATTTCCTCTCCAATCCACAATCGACTATGTCTGTAAGGCAGGTTGGGGTACAAACGACGAACAATATTCTTACCCATTTCTTCAATATGGTCATGCATACACAAAATTCCATTATCAGTTATAGTTATCAGGGATTTTTGCTCGAGAACTCTCAAACCACTTCTACCATGAAGACCGTAACTTTCAAGTGCTATGATTGCCTCTGCTTTCTTCCAACCTTTTAGTATGCATGCAACATCTAAGAATATTTCCTTAGACTACCCTTATTGGCAATCTCATAATGAGATTGGTGGGCCCAAAGTTAAAAAAAAAATTAAAAAAGAAAATCAAGCATTCTAGATTGGCAATCTGGGTTGGTGGAGCAAACCCAGATTGCAATCCAAACTAACCCCCAATAACATAATTATTCAATTAACTTTTAATATTCGAACTAAAAAAAATAATTAAATACACGATATTTCTTAAAAAAAAATTATGAACATTCCGACATAAATTTTATTAAAAACGAACTTCGTTAAAAAAAACTTTTTTTAAGTTGGGATGGGTTGTGAATGTGTGTTAAAAATTGAGTAGGGTTAGGTGTGTGGATTGAAGAGAGAGAAATTAATTTTATAATGTGATATTGAGATTGTGAGATTGTTAATGGGAATAATCTTATCCTCTTCTAGACCGTTATAGCTTATTCTAGTATTTCTTGAGTTTCCTTTAAAGGAATTGTTTTTAGTCTTTCTAATGCATCTGTCCATTCAAGCTCATCTTTACCAAGTAGGAATGAACCCAGAACTTTAATAATTAAAGGAAGACCGGCAGCGTAACGTACAACTTGTCTTGATAGCTCTTTGTAACTTTGTTTTGGAACCTCTCTTCCAAATGCATACCTATTAAAGAGGCAAATTGCTTCCTCATATGATAACAACTTGACATCAAGAATCATGTTCTTTGGCACTCCGTGAGCTACCAACACTTTTTCTTCTCTTGTTGTAATGTTAACTCGACTGCCTGGCTTAAACCAACTAAGCTCACCGGCAGGCCTCAAGCTGGTCTATATGATCCACATCATCTAGAACATCAAGAGCCTTTTTACAACACATCCTTTTTTTCATCAAAATTCTCCCTTCATAAACACCATTTACGTTGATGTTTTTTTTCTTTAACACATCTGAGAGTACTTGTTTCTATAACGACTTTAAACCGCACGATGGGATTTTTGAATTTTCCCTTACATTCTCAACAAAACTTGAACCGTTGAACTGAAAGGATATTTGATCAAAAACAACTCTTGCCAAAGTCGTCTTTCCAGCTCCTCCCATTCCCTTAATCCCTATCATGCGAACATCATAGATATTAGTTTCTAAAGATGAAACTACATCTTTGACACATGTCTCCATGCCTATTAACTTTTCATCAATGCTAGAGTTAACGAAACGTAATTCTTGTGAGATCTCTTCAACAATGTTTTGGATGAACTTAGCTTCATGTCTGTGTTAAAGAAGATTCAATTAGATTACTCAAACTCCTAAATGAAAAATTACTCTTAGATATACTCATCATGCTTAATGTTGTCTTTCAACATAACTAAAAATAAAAAATGATATGCCGTGAATGATCCTTTTAACATACTAATAAAGATATGCAGAAGAAATTACGTACCCATCAAAAGTGTTCTTCAACTCCCACCCGGCCAGACCGGCTGCTTCTTTCAGAGCATCTCTCCATCTCTCTTAATCCTCTTCATTTACATGTTTGGCAAATGCTGCTCCAACAACCCCACTTTGGTTGCGGATTTCTGTGGGTTCAACATCATAGAAGAGCGGGTAAGCGGTATGCTCGTTCGTCCTCTGGCATTCCATAATCTTGACGAGCTCGTCTAAGCACCACGATGAAGATGCATAATTCTTGGAGAAGACAATAATGTAAGTGTAAATGCCATTCTGCTTGACAGCGTGATAGAGGTTATCAACAAAGTTCTTACGGGTGTCTTCACCCCTAAATTACGTCATTATGGTTATGGTTTGATCACTTATTTCATTATAGACAACTAAAAGTTAAAGCTTCTTTGGTTTCCTTTGGCTTTTTACGAGTTGATTGGTGTTTTTATTTAAATAATTTTATATTAATATGATTTTCTAACTTTCTACAAAATGTTTATAAGACTAATTTATACAATAAAACTAGTGTCTACCCACTTCGCTTTGCCCGGGTGAAAACAACGTATAAGGCAATACGTAGTGGGTGGAATTTTGGGGCAAATTCCGGCGATTTTGGGCGCGAAACCGCTCTGGTGGGCGAATTGTGGGGCGAATTGTGTGTGTGGGGGGGGGGGGGGGGACTGTTTGTCACCTTGCTTCACTTTGGTTATATTATTATTATACGAGTAAACGTAGTCATCTAATTCCACAAGATAAACCGATTAAATCACTTAAGGGTTGTCCAGTGGACCACCTGTCATATTCCCACACTTACCCGTTGCTTGCCCTTAAGCAACTCAATCATTCAAAGTTAAACGTTGACTCATTCAACAAAATGCATTTCGATTAAGGTCCTAAGTCATACCCTATTCCCTCAAGTTTCGTAATTGCACTATTAATGCATTTATTTATCAAATTTAGAAATTCAACCAAACGTAACACGTTTCCTATTTTTCTTTCACGCAACACCCCCTCTTGAACTTTCCACTCAATACTTTTCTCAAAGCTAGCATGATGCGCTAGTCCACCCAAATGCACGTTTGTCAATCTACTATAATAAGCTTGTGTAACTATCGAACCTCCACCTAATAAATGCATAGACACTCGCACAAATCAAAAGGGCTTATTATGGGCTGTAACGGGGCCAAGTGTTCGGGTACGAAATGGGAATATTGAAAGTAGCTCAATGATTCGATCCAGCTTATTACATAAATTCTAAGAAAAACCTAAGAAATAAAATAACAACTACATACACGACTATTTTTTTTCTTTTTCTCTCTCTTTTTTTAATACATAATACCTTGAACACTGAATCTCCAACAACTTTTCTTTTTCTTTTTCTTCAATTTTTTTATCGATAATGCAACTAACATAATACTTTCTACTTTCTATTGATGAGTACAAAAACAATTACAAATACAACGAAAAAACTACTAAGCCGGATCGTCTCGCAATTTAACATCGGGGTAGATTGAGTAAAAAGAATAAGTCCAAAAACGTTTTCTAAGGAAACCAACCCCCGCCCCTCTCATTAACCACACTCATATGTATAGTGTATGAGGCCCAACCCCCAAAACCCGAACTCTCACTCGTCCAGATGAGGCTATACCTAAATGCCTTTATCATTTTTGCGCTAATGCCAAGCTAAGGTCTCAGAACGCATTCATTACACAAGTTCTAACAAGAAGGGTCACACTGCTTATCTTCAATTAATGTCAACCATGAAAACCCGTGGTATAAAGTTCTAACCTAAAATTTGTTACCGGCATGTTACGCAAAATAAATAACCAAAAACATGTCACTCTTGGCTGAAAATGTATTACCATTTCCTTTAAAACTTGGCAATACTCACACACAGGAATTATGAACATGAAAAGGGATCTTTATCTCAACACAACTTTTGAACCACACACCAAAATTGAAAAAAATTTATTTTTGAAAATTTTAAAATATTTCTTCACATCCCCACACTTGGGATACATTGTCCCCAATGTGTGGGTTTTGCACAATTTTTTTTATTTTATTTTTTTATATATTATATATATATATATTACACCCCATCGGACCACAACCCTTTAATCAATATCGCATATGCACCACCCTACCACCCAAACAAAAAACAATGCAAAAAGAAATATTCACCAATATACAAACTGAGAGAAGAAAGCACCTGATTAGTAGTAGCGTGGCCGAGTGGGCTCGAATATAGATGTCATCACCTCCGAGAATTCACCGAATCCAAATGTGCCATGGTCGTCACCACCTTGTTCGCCTCTTTGTTGT
>NW_027500695.1:0-28895 GCF_021521415.1 Bidens hawaiensis | reverse complement strand
AGCATGTCGGACGATCAGGGCATTCGAGAGTAATGCCCGCTCTTTCCACACCGATAGCACCTGTCCGTCCCAATCTTACGTTCTCCCTGGTGCACTTGCCCACACTTCTTACATGCATTCTTGTTTCCATCCTTAATCTTCCTCTCATCAGTTGTTGTTACCATATCGCCAGACCGCTTAGCAGGAGTAGCCCATTTCTTCTCCTTCTTTTCCTCCACCACCACATCATCCACACCCAGGTCATCATAAACCACTTCTGCAAGTTCAACAACAGATCAAAGGTAGCAGGTTTACTAGCCATGACTAACTTGCGAACCTTCCGTGGAAGTCCCCTGATGTAGCACTTGACCCGCTTCGCTTCAGTGTTCACCATATCCGGCACCAACCTAGAAATACGGTTGAATTCAGTAGTATAATCACGATGCGTCATCTTTCCCACTTTCAGGTTCAGGAACTTCATCTTAGCTCTTTCAACTTCGGCTTCAGCACAGAACCTCTTCATCACCAACTCCTTCAGATCATCCCACCTCATCGCCTTAATCTCATCCCAGGTCTTTCTTGCTCCACACTTTCCCACCAGTACATTGCCTCATCACCGAATGATTGGGTAGCATAACCCACAACTTGGTCGGGACGGCACTCGCTAATCCGGATAATTTTATCCATTGTTGTTATCCATTGGAGAGTAGCGATTGCGTCTCCCAAACCAGTTAGCTTCGACGGGTCATAACCCTTGAAGGACTTGTGGTTACACCCGCCTCGGCCTTCTTTTCCATCTACAGTTTTCACAAATCGAACTTCACTTGAATCACCTTTCTCTCTTTCATCTTTCTTTCCATCCCCTCCTAACCCCTTAACCGTTCTTCCATGGCTTCTAGCAGACCCTTCAGGAGTCAAGTTCTTAACAGTAGCAGCTACGGCTTGAACAATGGCTGCTTGAACTGCAGGGTCAAGTTGATGCTCTTCGTTGTTGCTCGGGTTTTGTCCAGCTGTGCTTCCTTCTTCCCTTGTGTTAGAAGCCGATTCTACAAAAGGTTGTCGGACCATACGTGGCCTACCATGACGTCCAGTGCGATTTACTGCTCCAACAACTTGCCTAGCCCAGCCATCGTATTCTAGAAGGGAAAACACAAAGGTCATCACTCAAGGAATTGTATAGTACAAGAATAGTAGGCTAACAGGTAATAACAATGGCCAGCTGTGATTAGCTGATCACGTTACTTTCTGTTTCCTATACACTTCCTTTTTGTCTATTTATGCTAAGTCTACTCTTAAACAGTTAATCAATCAAACAATCAATTAATCCTATCCCTAACATTCATATATCCTTTCTTTAGCAATCAAACTAATATTAACATTCATTATTTAACCATACACTTTACCTTTGCCAAGCTTGCTTGAGTGACACATGGCTATCTTGAAATGACATCTTCTTTCTTTTCTTACTTAAATGTCATTCTCTGTTCGAGTCTAAGCGCGTAGGATGCTTAATTATCTCTAGCTTTAATCTGATACCAACTTTTAAGGCCCCACTCTCAGTGCCCTACCTTTGACGTTGGATTTACTCATAAACGCAGTCTAATCATCAGAGTTAAATAAAACTTTCACGGAATATTAAAACTTCATAAAACGTTGCATATTAATCCATAACTTTGTCTTAGCAAACATCTTGTCTTTCAAATCAAAAACATTAAACATAAAACATCTTGAGTCTTCATATACCAGCCTCTTATTCTTCTACCAAGTGCCCCGCTCAAGCAAGCTGCTTCATCCTACTCACAAGCGTGCATACTAAAAATCAGCTACGTTGAGTGAGTTCTAGTTAATCATACAACGTACCACACATTCATAATTACATGCTTTCTTACATACTTCATACTTTCATTTATAATACTTACTTACCTTCATCTTTCTTTCTTTCATATTCATACATTACGCTTTAAAGAGCATTATGCCCTATAACCTCGCACGTATTATTAGGGTATGCAACCCTTTAACCTTCGCATATATTATTAGGGTATACAACCCTTTATCATTCACATATACTATTAGGATATGCAACCCTTTAACCTTCGCATATATTATTAGGTATGCAATCCTTTATCCTTCGAATATATTATTAGGGTATGCAACCCTTTAACCTTCGCATATATTATTAGGGTATGAAACCCTTTATCCTTCGTATATATTATTAGGGTATGCAACCCTTTAACCTTACTTTACCTTTCATTATCATCGTCATTATCACATTCATACATACCTTTAGTAATATTGTACATACCATATTCATATATGCTTCGTTATTCATATACTTATATCATACATACTACATTATACCTTCCTTAACAATACGTGCAATATCTGAAGATCATTCACGTACTGTCAAGCTTGCATTCAAAATATAAACATAACTATCACATTCATCATTAAGGCATACAATTACCATTAAAGGTAAGTATATTAACATTCACATTGAGTATGCACACAGCCCCGAAAACATAATAAGCAAGTGGGGCTAGAAGTCACATGGATCCTGTTTCACTCTCCGTTAATCGTTATCCCTTTCTTTAATTGAGCTATGCTGACTGTATAATCATTACACGTATCAATACTTTTCCTAATTATATTGTTCACATCTCAGCCAAATTGACTAAGTCTGGTCTAATCTAATGGTCTTGTTTTAGATTACATTTTACTTAGAATATTTTACCTTAAACCCCAATGCATTTGTAATCTAATGATCACATTGTAAGCTAATGAACATTGTAAGCTAATGAACATTGTAAGCTACTGAACATTGTAAGCTAATGAACATTGTAAGCTAATGAACATTGTAAGCTAATGGACACTTTAAGCTAATTTATTAAAAGTAAGCGAGTTTATCAAAAGTAAGCGAGTGAGCTGAATACTTGGCCACGGGTTGGTCCTTTAATATCATTATTTTTACTTGTTTTTAACCCTATCACCTTACTATGGCTCGGTATTGACCCATAAATGTTTCCCTAATCGTTTCGTCCAAAACTTGACCCGAGTGACCATAAAGTTTGAACCTTTAGGGCTAAAGATGTTCAAAACTAGATCTAGGGTTTCTTTTAAACGAGCCGTTCATAACCATAAGTTCTTTAAGTCCATTTTAACATCAACTTTGCTACTTTATGGTTCGTTTATACCCGATCTACTCTAGGGTTTAGTTTCATAACAAACCGTTCATAAAAACATAAACTTTAAAGATCAAGAACATACCTTTACTCGTTTTAAAGCTACGATTTTGCTTGGTTATGTACTTTAATCTTGTATCTTGCTTAAGTATCCAAGATCTATCAAGAATCAAAGCTTGTTTGGTCTCAAAATTCCTTCTTTGGTCACAGCCATAAGAGGGAGAATATGTGTGTGTGTTTTGAGTGTGTAGAGATTCTTGAAAGATAAGATGGATAGAAATGGAAAGGATTAGGGTTTAAGGGGCTATTAATACTCCCTTAAGCCCATGGACTCAAGGCCCATCTTTCCTTTTTGGTCTATAACTCATTCCATCTAAATAGCCTACTTACTCTTTCATATTTTATTATTATTATTATTATTATTATTATTATTATTATTATCGTTCCACTAACTCAATTATTTCACCCGACGCAAATAATATATTAAATATAATTTTAGAAATTTCGGGATGTTACACATATCAAACGTTATTAATACAAATTCCTTGTATAACAGTATCTACAAAATTTAAAAATAAGCAATGCACTTTTATTTTCTAATGGGTTTTTAGTTTTAACACAAATTAAATAAACGAAAAGCAAGAAAAGTGCCTTAACTTTTTATCAATTCATATTCTTAGAAAAGTTATAAATAATGAATGCTTTATTTGTAGTAGTTTACTTTTTAATTTAAATCCGTCATGTGAGAACCTACAATGTAAATCATACATGTTTTTCAATGATTTAATCATACCTACACTGTGTAGAATATTGACAATGAAAGATAAATAATGTGTGCATTAAACCGATATATACATACATTGTTTAGAGATTAAAGATATGTTCTTTGTATAACAGTCTCTACAACAATTTAAAAATAAGCAATGCACTTTTATTTTCTAATGGGTTTTTAGTTTTTAACGCAAATTAAATAAACAAAAGCAAGAAAAGTGCCTTAAATTTTTACATTCTTAGAAAAGTTATAAATAATGAATGCTTTAATTTGTAGTAGTTTACTTTTTAATTTAAATCCGTCATGTGAGAACCTACAATGTAAATCATACATGTTTGTCAATGATTTAATCATACCTACACTTCTATAGAATACTAGCTATGAAAGTTAAATAATGTGTATATTAAACCGATATATACTGACATTGTTTATACAGTAAAATATGTTTAATTTGAACTACTATGGGTATTAAGTGGTATGAGATATAAGAAGCCATATATGTAATAAAGTTCAAACTTTAAATTAATTTTGAGTAATTTGTATATCTTGAATAATATTTTTACATAAATTTATAGATAAATATGAACTTCAAATATTAAAAGATAAAAAAAAGCGTGGGGTTTAGTGGTAAAAGCTATTACTTATTATAAATTTATATGTGCAAGTAACAAACTATTTAGCTTTTTATTAGAGAGTGCATATAAATATTGAAGATTTCAAGACCAAGTATCTTATAAATAAATAAAAAAAACTATTAAATACAAACGTCTTAATAATAAGTTAATAGACATGAAATCTACCCATTAACGCAAACAAGTATATCCATTAACTATGAAAAGTGTTAGGATGAGATTTTGTTCTAGTCAACGAATATCCAAACAAAGATAGAAAAACATCATGAACGATTACCTATAGAAAGTACTTTATTCTCTTCCGTCATTAAGATTTTAAATGCTTTGTTTGAAAATTAATTGTGTGAATCTTTATTATGTAATCTTTATATTAATTCCAGTCATCATTCACTTTTGACTAAATTTTTAAAATTAATCACTACCACGTAAGGTCATTAATACTAAAATAATTCACATTACTAAACTTTTTGATTATAAGAACCAATATCAAAATCATTGAAAGCCACACACACAAACTTCTACATTTTCTTTGTTTCTTTCACATAATTGTTGCCATGCCAAGAAAGAAAGTGAAGCTTGCTTTCATAGAGAACATCAAGTAACAGAAAAAGTTCTTTCATAAAAAGAAAGGATCCGCTAAAAAAGAAGTTGCCCGAGCTTTGTACATTATGTGACGTCATGGCATGTCTCATCTTGTATAGCCCGTATGAACGTGAAACCTAGTTGTGAATCGATGACAAAGATGTTATCCTACACGTGTTGCATCAGTTCCAAGCTAAGTCAGAGATAGAAAGGACGAATAAAATTTTGAATCAGGAAAGCTATCTCATGGAGAGTATCAACAAGGTTAAGGAGCAACTCAACAAGCAGGTCATGTCGAACCGCGAGCTTGTGAAGGCCAAGATGTTGTCAGGATGCTTGAGTGGTAGAGTCTAAATAGCTAACTTGAACCCAACGGAGTTGAAAGAACTTATGTCCTTGGCTGGTCTTGAGATCTTAGAAATCAATGAAAGGATGAAGATTCTCACATGTGATGCGCCTATAGCAGCCATGACACCACAAGCCCAACATCACAACTGCCAGAAGTTGTGGGTGATAGCAGCACTGCAAACAATACAACGACCAAGAGAGCGGATGTAGATCCATATGTACGCGTGATGGAGAACACATGAGGTTTGGTTAACATAGAAAATATTGATTGGTACCCATCTGACTGGCTTAGTGATCAAGAGGACGATGGTTCAGATCTTGTTCCAAAGATCGACTTGAAAAAGTCAGTTATGAAATATTTGTGGTTAGACACATTCTTCCTAAAAACGGGTGACATATCTCCTTGTCTTAGGGTTTACATGATAGAAAATCGTTTCGTGGTCATTGATGATTTAAATTGCTATCGCTTTTCGTTCCTTTTCCGTATTGATGTTGGTTTTGCTTGCTTTTTAATATTTGTTTTGTTGTTCTATTTATAAGATTATCTTTTGGTAAATCTATTGTTGCTTCAGTTTGATGTGTGAGTTCACTATATCTTTTCTAAAATTTGAATTCAGTTTAGGTATTGCTCATTTTGTGTGCATTGATGAATTCTTTTCATTATGAAACTTTTAGTTTAAGATACGAGACACAATATAGTAAATCCACATGTAAAATATTCAAACAAATGATTTTTATTTCCATTAAAGGAGGTGTACTTTTGGCCTGTAAGACTTAGTTTATATCTATACATAATAAAAATTTAAAAATTCCAACTACAACTAAAAAAAATATGTTAAGTACATATATAGCATAACTACATCTAAAAGCAGATATATATATATATATATGAATCGAAGTATCAATTTGAACTTCACTTTTTCAAAATGAACTTTATGAATATATGATAATAAAAAGTGAATATTAGTAATTCGAGGAAGCAAATTTGTCAAATACATAATCCAATGGAATGAATCTTGAGGTTTCATGGAAAAACCAACATATGATTATATGATATACGAACTGTGTGAGAAAAAACCAGATCTTGGACTGAAGATCGGTACTCACGGTAGGCTTTGTAAATTTGCTTCCATCCGTATTCATTTCAATATTTAGACACTTTTACGGTAATGAATCTTACAACAGAAAATCTTATGGAAGTTGTAATTTTGTTGCCATGTGGCATAAATGTCATGAGTTTAGTTGAATTAAAACATTGATGTATATGCAATCAAATAAGTGCCTATAAGGCGCAAGTCTGCCCAACACCACCTACCCATACATGTGGGAGCCTTGAAAATGAGTTTTCCGTTTACCTAATGACATACCATTTATTATTTTGAACCAGGGTTATGTATTGAATGCAAGGAGGTTATAGGGCTAATTTTTTGCATCAATTTCTTTTTATGTTTGAAATCTGGATGAAATTAATCAAACTTGCATGATAAATGTTTTAAATTTTGACGGAATTAATCAAACTTTGATGATGATACATGCGGTAATTATGATCAACTGTGATTAGCAAAAGAAAGGTTGTTTTGTGGTATCAAATGAAGAGTATTTTTTTAATTGTTATTATTTAAGAAATTAGCATTACATCAGTCCATCAATCAACCTATCAAAGGATTCCTGCTAAAAAAAATAGAAGGCCTAAACCAAACTTTGTAATTTTCTTTGTAGGAAAGAGAACATTCTCATAATAGACAGTTTAGGTAGTAACAAATGTCCATCAAATGGAGCGTTTGAGGTATCATTATAGCTGTGTGATCGACCTTTTACACATTACAACAAGAAAGTTAGATGAACAATTATAGAATATGTTCTATGGTATGAGCTTCCTATAAATAGCAAGTACTGTAAATTTGAGCATGGTTATCCTTCGTGGGTAAATTTGGGTCATTCACTACAATGAAAATGGCAAGAATGGTGAGATAATTCAAGAACTAATACTTTATCGCACAACTAAGCGTATTAGAACCACTCAAGGTACAATACTTTCAGATCTGATAATTAGCAAGTGATTTCTTAGACTTTTAATCTTAGGACATGGTTGCTCTTCGGTGTTCATGTTACCTTATAAAGTCGCTACTAATTTATTTTTCTGGATTTCAATGATTAGTTGAAAGTTTCATTTAATCCTGTATTGGGTATGGGTGGTAATCATTATTTACTACTGATTATTGGAAACTTGTTCCTTCAATTGTAAATGGTCATCAGTAATCATCTGTTGTTAGTAAAGTAATAGCCGTTCAGCAATGGTAGCTTGGCCATTGAGCAATATTTGAGCTACTATGGACTGACTTACTTGTGAATTGTGATATTGTGTTGGGTTTCATATTTTAGACCGACGCATATATTCATTACTCGTTGATAATAACTATTAAATTCAAGTCGACAAGGAACATTAACGAGTAGTTGAAGACGGTTTTTGGTGAATTAAATGAGTTTTATATTATTTTATTAGTCTTATGAAAGAGGCGGATGGAGTGAAGACCAAGGCACAAGACCACTACAAATACATGATTAGGTAATGTGTTTCATTTCATGATGTGTTTTGATTAGTGATTTTGCCCTATGGGAAGAGCTCTCCCCGGTTGGTCGGGCGCTTATGTATTTTGGAGTGTTCTTCATGTAAATCATTCGAGTAATGGAATCACACAACATCAATCTATTAGTGTTTCCATTGCCATTTTTTATCCTATATTGATTGTTAATTAAATCGAACTCTCCACATTCGTGCATTAGATCTTTCAAGAGTGAATAGATGTTGTAGATCGATCCTATATCTGAGCTTGTTTATCATGCTTTCACACGCTTCCTCACTGATGCTCGGTTCTATAATCAGACAAATGTTAATATAAAAGATGGAACTTAATACTTTTCCAAACACTTTTTCCCTCTCTCTACTATTGCATTTGTTTGTTCGTGCCCTAAAATCAAAACGATGCTCTCTCAATCAATTAATTTGTATTCTTATATTGCAAATCCGACTTGGTAAGACTTCAAATATCGTTTTCCGATACCTTATTTCTAGGCTTAGGGTTTCAATTTTATTTTTTTCTTACCAGTTTGTTTTGTGTGTAGGTTTACAATTGTCGACGAACATGTTCTTAAAGACAACTTTGTTTCTTTGATTCTCATTTGAATTAGGAACCCATACGTGCTTATTTGTTTACCTAATGTGTTCTATTTGATTGTTTACAGCTTACGTAATTACATGTTAGATAAATACATATTTAACTGCTTAGTTAATTGTTTATTTTATTATCATGCACTTACACCACTCCGAAGCTATGCTTCACTCTCCAAGTATTTTATGACTCCGAGACTATGTTTCATTCAAAAATTATTTTTTTATAACTCCGAGGCTACGCCTCAACATCAAAATATTTTTATTTAATTTTATTATATTTTCTTTTATTGTCAGGAATTTCTTTGAGAATTCCCTATCTTTCTTTTTGCTCTTTTTCACTTAAAACTAGGGAGTGTGAAAAAAATTCCCCGACATTGTGGGAATTGTCATGAGACCGAAACTTTAAGCGTTTAACGTAACTGGCAAAACGGTTACACCCTTTATTGTGTTTTATTGTTTTTAAATGTCTAGTAGGGTGTAAAATCCATGGGACGCCATGGACACGCCAACTGTACATTTGCACAATTTGTTATATTTGCGATATTTTGTTGGAACATTATCATCCGTGGTGATGCATGAGATGTTTCAACCACTTATGCTTGTGTTCGTTTATTCGTTATTTAGTTTGGTCGGTCAAATCGCCATGTAACGCTCATGGGCCGACAAACTTAATTGATTCGTTAATGCGTTAATTGAGTTGGGTCATTCAAATTGCCATGTAACACTCATGGGAGGCTAACTCACCCATTTGTTTTGGTTTTGGTATCCTAATAAGTTGGGGGGGGGGGGGGAAATTACATGGAAAGCTTATGGGAAACCCAACACATCGAAGAACATTTGTTATATGTTTATTTGTTTGTTTATTTGATTTTATATGAAACGATTTATGATTTGATTATTTAATTATTCTATTATTTAATTATTCAGTTACTCGGTTATTTACTTATTAAATCACTTTTGGAATCAAGATTTATTGATTCGATCTATTTATACACAAAAGATTTTTTTATTCTCCTGATCGGATACAAATCATTCATTCATCAAGAATCGTTTATCACGAGCTAACCAAAACAATTTACATTCATTGAAATCGGTTTTCACCTATTCATCTTATCATATTATTATAATATCAAATACCTCAATTAATTTAAATAATATAGCATAATTTAATACTCATGACATCATATACGGAAACTATTAAACATATTCAAGTATTCAATCTCAAATTTGTAGTTTGTTAAAACATGTCAAACTTTGATAAAAATTATTCACTTATCAAGTTAACTCATTGATTTTCAATTTGGATTCTAACTTATCCTTAAGTTATGAATAAACATCAGCATAACACATTTAAGTTTCGTATTACGCAATAACTCATATGAAATCTACTATACTATCCAATCTTCTCATTAAATCACATCTTTATTAATCATAGAATGTTTTCTCAACATCCAACAACATCAATTATTTATTCTCCATAACCGCCTCATGCCCACATGTTTAGTTAAGGTGATAGCTCCTGCGATCTCTAAAATATAAACTCGATTTCCAAAGCATAAATACAATCAATTCAGTCTTGTTCATTAACTTCTTCGCTAATAAATTCAATTCATTTACCCATACTCATTCTTGTAACGACAACAACAAACGCAAGCCTAAAACATCAACTATATGCTGTCAATTAAGTTAACAATCAATCTCAACAAAATCTTAGCATCTCAAATAAGAAAATTTACGTCAAAATCCACTCGATGTGCTTCACTTGCCATCACTATTCAATTCAACCCTCATATTGTTTTATACCCAATATAATCATTCGGCTATTTTGTTAATACTTTCCACGTACCACAAGACGTTCCACAACCGCCTATGCCGTCTAATCTAAACCCCATGCTATGACGTTTGGTCAAATTTTATACCCTGTTACATGTAATTGCTACAACTATGGAAGTCCTAATCACCTATGCCATGTGTGTTCCCGATTCAATCACATTCATCAAGCTCAGATTTTCGAACTTACTCTATTATACCCTACTTTGCGACCTAAACAAAATATTTCAGTTCAATCGACTTTAATTATTCAAATTTTTAAAGCACTAATAATAAAATTATTCATAACTAAGTTTATTAAAGAAGGAGTTTTTGTCACTTCTATCGAAACATACTGTATCTTTCTCAATCGTATATTATAACAAGTCTTTATTCGATTTTTGGATTTAAACAATTTCAACTCTAATTATTTATCAATCTTAAGTGATTATGCTCATGCAATAAACTCTATCTTTTCAAAGACAACTGTTTGCAATACTATACTTTTAAATGATGCTTTGAAAATTTTACTATATTTCACTAAAACAGCTAAAAAAATACAAATCATTTTTAGCATTATTTTACACAAATTCTATCTTCTACTTATTACCAAAACGTATTAAAACTCTTATTTTCTCAAAATCATATTTTGCAAAGGTTTTGTAAACCACATGATGGGACGAGTTATGTGGACCATCAGACGATCTAGGTAGTTAAGGGGGCCTACATAATTATCGAAGTCCTCGCATAGAAATCATAATGCGTGCAATTGTGTGTCATAATATAGAATCAAAAGTAGTTGGGATAACGGTACAAATGTAAAGATGATAAAGACATGGTGGATACGCCGCTGGTACTTTTTTATATATAACTGTTAGGTTTTGGTTGGGCTGCTTGGTACGGAATTCACTGAGATTGACTTTAGATATCGCATTTCCGGTGTTCCCTTATCGGATTTTCACTTGGAGCATTATTTGAATTATTCAAAGGTCTTTGTTGTGATAAGTTTTAAAAGTTATATAATAAAATTTTTCTTCCCTCAAAATTTAAGGGTTTTATTATAATATCCTTTAATTTCGGGACGAAATTCCTTAAAGTAGGGGAGACTGTAACAACTCCGTCTTTTTCATTTTAAATAACCCGACCCATTTCATGTTTGGAAAAGTTTATCTATTTAATTATCGAGTTTATCGAGTAATTTCTTTTTTTATATTATTTTATGTGTTCATTATATATATTTAATATATCTAATTAACTGTTAAACATATACAATTTTAACCCTAAACTAAACTTTAACTTATTTTTGTTTCCATCTATAATCTTGAAGGACGAATATGCAATTTGTGTTAATCATATCCAATTAACCCGTATTCAATAACCGTTTATGTTCAACCCGTGACCCGTATATCCAATTCCTCGTCTTGAGCCATAATTTTCGAAGTATATTTGGAATTGATCATTCCGGATCGTTAATACGCATTGTATGAGTTACACCGACACTAGGAATTAGGAAAATTAAGATTAATATTATAAAATTTCCTTATAATCAACCTGTCATCCCCGTAATGGGGGAAATACGTCATACAGGCCAATACAATTCAATTCCTCTCATCTTCCTTGTGTTCGTGATTTGTTCTTGGCCGTCAAAGTCGTTTCTCCGTTCGTCATCTATTTATTGCTGTTGAGGTAATTAATATTATGGGTTTTACTCGTCGTTAATCAAGGTTCAATAACCCCAACCTTAATTAACTTAAAAACAAACGAATCAATCGATTGGGTTTCTAGGGTTTATGGTTAATTTGGGGAAAATCCAGCTGATGTTTATAATTATTTGTTTGTGTTTCGTTAACAATTGAACTCCCAGATAAGTTGGTGGTGTGTGTGCTGTTGAGCTCAGAGAACCGGCCAGGGGCACCGGTTTGAGCCCCCCTGGACGCCTTTTGATTTCTTTTTGTTTCTTTATTATTTTTAATGGTTAAACATTTATTAAATGATTATTACTAAATTTAAATACCAAAATAATTATTATTTTATTAAACCGGCATCAACAAGTCGTCGTTTCTTGTCAATCAATTTCGTTCAAATTTTCGTTTATATATATATATATATATATATGATAAGTATATATTAAACAATAAACCGACGCTATTTTATTAAAACCCGAACACTGTTATTAACGTTTCTTGTCGTTGAACGTTTTCATAAATTTCTTATATTTGTTATATGTATATATAAAAATTATATATGTGTGTATTCTTTTGAACGAAAATGTAACTATCGTATTAAACGTATTTTTTTTAAAGTAAAACTTCATTCAAAACAGAAGGCAAAGTCCTCAGAAAAATGACCACACACACCACAAATTACAACATATACAACGGGTTTTTAACCCAATCGTTCCACACAATCCTATTGTACTTAGATCTATACTTTAACCAAATGAAAGTCATAGACTGAACCAAAGAGACCACCTCCGGCACCTTCGGTTCAACGTTTTGAAAAACGACCTTGTTCCGCTCTTTCCAGATAGCCTAGCTAGTGGCCCAAAAAATCCCACCGATGATCTTCTTATCCTTCGCAGTACTGGAACTCGAGTTTGGCCATTTAAGAACCGAATAATGGTCAGCGAAAGAAGCAACACCCATCTTGCACCAGCTCCAAATCAGCGACCATACCCCAGAGGCTACGAAACAGCTGAAAAAAACATGACTTATCGACTCGTCAGCTGAATTACACATCGGACAAATAGCGCTAGGCAGGACGACGTTTCTCCTGATCAGTTCGACTCGTGTTGGGACTCTACCTTTATCTATTCTCCACACCAGCGTATTAACCTTGATCGAGACCCAATTAAACCATCGAAAAACTTGACTGGAACAAACGACTGGGTACTATCGAATGGAGTCTTTAACCGTAGCCACCGAGAACTCCACTGTAGGTTTTTTATCCCAAATCCACCTGTCTTTGCTGTCAACTATCCGAACCTGAGATAACATATACAATACATCTTGTTTCTCCGAAATACCTTCAACTATATGATCATTCGAAGACCAGCTAGCCGACATCTGATATCGAATCCCATCGTGCACCACCCGGGAGCTGACTAAACAATCCTTGTCTTTTTCCAAAGAAAATAGAGTTGGCCATCTAATAAATAAGGGTTTTTCGCCAAACCAAACGTCCTCGAAAAGCTGATTTGTTCCCCATTACCCAGATTACAAGTAATCAAACTAGAGATAGGCTGACCATTAATACGAAACTTCTCCAATAAATTTACAATTGCCTTCCAACCACCCGGTAAAGATCTCTTGACCGGTAAAAAAGACCACTTACTCCTGCCTCCATGGATACTAATCACCACTTTTCTCCACAACCCTTCATAACTAGATTTGAATATCCAAGCCCATTTGACCAATAAAGCCACGTTAACGTCACACAACTTAGAAATGCCCAACCCACCATATTTATTGGGCCTCGTAACCACTTCCCAAAAGACCCAATGAATACCTTTACTAAGTTTATTCCCAACCAACAAGAATTTTTTCATCAATCGATTTCTTCCATTACCTCCTTTGGGGCTTTGAATAGAGAAAAGTAATAAACCGGAAGGCTAGCTAGAACGTATTTAATATATTTTTATCAACCTTATTATCAACTGTTCGGTAAGAATTTAATATAAATCATTAAATCAAACATTATTATATAATTTATCAAAGTATGGTTAATTGTTTAAGTATTTTATTTATATATTGTTTATGCTATAAAATCTTAAAGCTTGATAATAATAATAATAAAAATATTGTTTTCACAATAACAATAACCGAAGAGTTCAATCAATCAATCAATAACATTTCAATCCCAAACTTAACTTAATCATATCAAAATTTTACTTCATCAAATTATGATACATCTCTAATAATTAATTTAATATTATATTATTTAACCAGGAATCTTTGACGGTATATATTCCAAAGGGTTCATCTTTCTCACATTATTCCTTGTCTTTTGTTCCTTTGAGCAGGTGAGTAATCACTCCCCTTTTTACCTATTTTAAATCATTTTGGAGACTCATGCGTATTTACAGTATTATCTATTATCTATTATTCAAAACGGCAGCTGTTTAATTCTTGTGTGTATATCAGTTTATGCCTAACTTGTTATTTGCTTACTTGCTTTACTTGAACCGAATTCGGAGAGGTCCAACATATTCTCAGTCTAGTATGATCATACGACCGTTGTAGTGGTCGGCGTCCGACGCATTGACAATGGTTTCACCAACATCTCATTTTTGGTAACCAATGTTCATTCGCATGGCAACGATTTAGCTCTTTCTTTATGGTTGATTGTTTGTGTATGTGCTATGGTTTAACTTCTTATCTCACAGGAACAGTTGCATCATTCTTTATTTACTATATATTATTACTGTCGTGTCTTAAACTGATGTTTTACTCACTCAATATGTGTTGTTGACAAAAATATATTTTATACGCATTTGCAGGCTATCAGCTTGGTTGTTTAGCAAGATGAAGATCACGTAGAGATACCTTTTAGGAGACAAACTTAATTAATCATTGTTGTAGTTTCTTTATACTTGATGTACTTAATTGTAATTGTTTCATTTAAATAAATTAAATAGATATTGTCATTTAAATAATGTTGCAATCAGTTCGCCCCGGCATTTCCGCCGTAGGTTGGGGTGTGACATGATGTGTAGATGTTGTGGTGTGTATTGAGATGTGTGTTGTAATGTAATTTTATATGTAATAAAGAATGTCGAACCAAAGTAATGTTGATGCTTCTCGAAAGGAAGCAGAAAATAAAGAAAAAGAACAAGAAAAAGAACAAGATCAAATCCCGAAAAATACATGAACCAAATACAAATGATGATAAAAGAAGCTGTGAGAGCCGAATCTCACCTTAGAACTCAATCTAGACAATCTCAATCCATTGAACCATCTTGAAAATCCGTAAAATCCCACCCTAAACCATCACATATCAAAGAAAGCGTTCATGAGTCAAATGTCGATGGTGGCATCATGCAAAAGTTTAAGAAAATGAAAATTGATAGTTGTTCGTTCAAGGACTTCAAAAACATTGGACCAAAAGAATTCTTTGGCGACAAGGGCGCCATTGCGACTGTTAAATGGCTTGAAGAGATGGAGTTGATTGTAATAATAAGCAAATATTCCGAGCAAGAGAAGATTCAATATTCATCACAAATGTTCAAAGGCGAAGCTCTAGAGTGGTGGAAGACGTTGATAATGGGCAAGGGAAGACCAACGATGTACAACCTGATGTGGGAAGAGTTCAAGGAAATGATGGTGACGAAATTCTGCCCGATGCTAGAAACTGATCAAATTCAAGCAAACTTTCTTAATCATAGAGTCATAGGAACCAATATCCGTGAGTACAACACCAAGTTCCACGAGTATTGTCGACTCGTGCCCCAGCTGGTCACTCCTGAATCCAGCAAAGTAACAAGATATATTTGGGGACTTCCGTGGGAAATTCACGACATGGTGAGGTCTCACCTTCCTCAAACCGCCGACTCCGCAATGGAAATGGCTAGTTATTTGATCAATGGATTAATCCGCAACAAGGAAGAAAACAAAAAGGTCATGTCGTCAAACGACCACAAGAAAGGAGGAAATACACGTTTCAAGGGCAAGAGTGTGGATCAACATAAAACCGGATTCAACTCCAACTACACTCAATGTAAAACATGCAAGAAATTCCACAAAGGTCGCTGCCACTTTGCTCCGTCTTCAACTACAACTGTTTGCGACTCATATCATATACCCGACCACGCAACGTCCGATTATTGGAAGAAGACGATGACTTGCTATAATTTCAAAGAAATGGGACATTTAAGTTTTAAGTGTCGCAAGAACAAACTGCTGCTGATGATGCGGGTGGAAGTGGCCAAAGAAACGAAGCAAAGAAAGGAAATTCTAGAGTCTTCATTCTTAACACCAAAAAGGCGGCCGACATGCCGGAAACTATCACCGGTACGTTCCTAGTTAAGGACACATATGCTAGAGTTTTGTTTGATTCTTGTGCCAACTTAAGTTTCATAGATTATAATTTTTGTAGTCTATTAAACGAACCTTTAACGAAACTAAATAAAACTCTAAACGTCTAGACCACTAGTGGTGAAATCGTTAAAATCTCCGAAGCTCTAGAAAACGGAAAAATATTATTAGTTGGTTATGTTCTGCCAATTCAATTATTGCCCATGACTCTTGATGGTTTTGATATTGTACTTGGTATGGATTGGTTATCCAACAACCATGCTCTTATCATTTGCAATAGTAAAACCATTGAACTTCGAGCCCCTGATAAACGAGCCATTCGAATTGAAGGGGATAAAGACGCTGGCCAAGTTAGCCTAATATCCATGATAAGAGCCAACAAATGTTTAAATCAAGGATGCTTAGCATTCATGGCCTACGTCACCGAAGAATCCAAGCCAAAGGAGATAAAGGACGTACCTATTGTCTCCGAATTTTCCGATGTATTTCCCGATGAACTCCCTAGTATCCCTCCTGATAGAGAAATTGAATTTAGAATTGATTTTATGCCTGGAACCAGACCTATCGCCAAAGCCCCATATCGTTTATCAGTGACCGAGATGAAGGAATTGAAGAAACAACTTGACGGGCTACTCGAGAAACATTTTGCAGGTAGTCAAGATTAGGAGCTTGGAATACTCGAAGTGCTTTGTTATCCGATAGCTCGAATTATTTTGTTAAATATTAAAATATAAATGGTGGTTTGTAAGAACAATAATATTTTGTAAACAAGTAATACCTAAAACGGATAATTTATAAATACCATTCGACTTGTAAATAATAATATTTTAATCTAAGCAAATATATTTTCCGCTAACTCTAATATATTTACAAAAATGGTACCAACATATATGTCTCACGCCTAGGCCGTGGTCTGGGGTGTGACAATTATTCTAGTTATCAACAACTAGTTACTCTTACTTAGGTCACCAACGACACGACGGACTCAACGTATGCATACATGACACTACATGTATGAGAGTTCATTAACGTAGTTAACACAACTAACTAGGTTTAGTAAACGGAGTTAACCTGAAAATTTGCAGTTGTCATAACGTGGCTAGATCCTCATATGTCATACACCTTGTGATAAAACCCTGTTAGTTGAAATTTGGGTCCGTGAAAATCAACAACAAATTAGTGAAATGGGACATTATTATTTGGATGTGTGAGCCCAAGCTTAACGTTTATATAGTAAAATTGGAGTTTGGACGCAATATACAAAAGCCTTTTGATATTGCCTCAATGGGATGTTAGAACAACTTCAAACAGACCATTTATTAGTCGGAAGAGGTATGAGATAAGAAGATAATGCGATTTAAAGTCATGGAACAAGATTTTTTGTCAATCTTTGAAGTGTTGGTACTATGACGAGTGAATTGTGATTGTTTGTTAGAAAACAACAGAACAATCAAAATCTTCAATCGCAAGTGGTTGATAAATGTATCGCAGAAAGACTTTGAGATTCTCTATGATAACTAGATCTTTTGGTGGGATACAGTTAGCATTGCAGTTTTAGAGGGTTGTTCGTGTTTGTTATGCCTTTGGTATACACTCAGGTAGCGGTCGTTAGAGCAAATAGAAGTTGTTTTGATTATATTAGACAAATGTTATGTTTTATACTTATAATATGATGGGTTAAGTCGAAGATTGTTATGAATGAAGTTATTCTGCAAAAGTTTACATTGATGTTCATATATTAGACTGTATTTATGAGTTAATCCAACGTTATGTTACGACCTTGGTTTGGGGCTTTCACAATATGAACATACAAGTATTTCTATACATGAAATACGATTTTTTTTAATAATTATGTATCTTTGTATTGAAAATTTATTTTCTTTTAAAATGTGTCTCTTAGATCGGTTCTTCCACCCCTAGAAACTCCTTATGTAGAACGAATTGTTAACTTCAAGAAGTCACGATAATGATGACCGAGTTGACAACATGTTAAGACCGTCCGTAGTCAGGAAGTTTTGTAGGCGTTATAGCCTATAACGCCGGGGGCACACCCCCCCCGGCGTTTTGGCTTTCTTCGACATATAACGCGTAGAATGGCACCAATATCAAAGAAAGTAGCCGTTAACTAGCCGTTGGAATTAAAAAATATATATATTTTCTACATATTAACTCATCCCCAATCAAAACTCATCAAACTTATTAAAAATCTCTTTCAACTCTATATTTCTTCACATAAAATTCACTATATACATGGATCCTCCATCTATATATAAACGGTTTTTCGGGCTCGACCAACAAGCTGACGGCGAGGCGGAGGAACAGGCGGTTACGAGTGCCATTATGCTCGCGACAACTTATATGAGTTCCGTTACAAGTGCGATTAGCTCTCCACCACCCCCCGTTTCAAAAAGAGCATATATCAAACGAGATCGTACCGAAGCCAACAACCGGTTGATGGCGGATTACTTCTGCGACTCGCCGAGATACAAGAACCCGAAGACCTTTAGGCGTCGTTTTCGGATGTCTAAAATTTTATTTATGCGCATCACCAATGATTTGGAGCGTGATCTTGATTACTTTAAGCAAAAGCCGGACGGTCGAAGGACGCTAGGATTCACAACGATGACGAGTAGTATTTTTTTATTTTAATGTTATATTTATTTAATAAAATATTATTGTTATTTGATTATTCTTATTAAAAAATTAAAAAAAAAAAGTGTAAAAGTGACTGTACGCCACGTGGCGTATAACGCCTGGATGTGGAGAGTTATGACTACACCCTGTTTTTATAAGAAAATCATAACTCTGACTGGCGCCACGTGACGCATAACGTCTAGGGGTGGAGAGTTATGACTACTCATAGTCTAAGATTTGATGGAACAGAGATAAGGAAGATTATGGATTGCTTGGAGCTATTTTTATGACATTGTGATTTCCATGTGAAAGATCGATTTGACTTCTTTATAAACATTTGAAATATGTCTGAAACTTGTTATGTTAGTGCTTTCTAGCATTAACAATATGCTTTGGATTAAACTTACAATTAAAGCTATCATATTATAAATTTGCATGTTTTAAATTTTATTTGGACTTCATATTCTAATAAGTTAAAGGTTTAATTAATCAAATTAATATGTTAAACATATGTAGCGCCATTTATTTTGATTTGATTTTCTTTAAAGTAATTTGCCACTAATTACAATAAATGATCAACAAATTATTATGGTATATAGGAAAAAATGTACTTTAAAAGGCTTTAGTGTCACCGCTTCTAATGACACTTTTTTTTTATGTATCACTCGTTCCGTAATGGGTCTCAAGTAGCAGTTTTTTAGGGTTTTTTTTTCACTTTGTGTATGTCAGGCATTTATTTTTTTTTGGTGTTGGGAGCTTGGAAGGTGGATTATGGTGCAATTATTCCATAAATGATATATTTATACCCATGCCAACCCTAGCCATTTCCATTTAAAGCCTGTAACTAATTCATTTATTTATTATTTATCAAAATTTCAAATTTTACATATAGACTATTATGACTCGTTTTCTAACAAAATTATGTTATTCTGCAGTGAGGCTTCTAAAAACGACATGTCAACTATCCATAAGGGTTACACTACAAGCCTAATTCATTAAAAAATATTATCATTAAGGAAACCCATCATCAGATTATATTAAAAATATTTTGAAATCCTTTGTTATGCCATAGAATCTTTTATTAATATTTGCAAACTACCAATATTTTTGTTTCTTTATGCATTTGCTTTTTTTTTTTTTTTTTTTTTTGCTATTATGAAACATCAACATTAATAAAATGGTTGTTTTGATATTATGAAATACTAATATGATAGTTGTCATATTAAAAATATAATATTTATACTTAGCAATATTTATTTAATTTACTAACACTTATGTTTTATTTTGAGGCATATAAATTTATCATAACTAATTAAGTGTTGTGTTTGTAGTTAATTTTGATAACACTAATGGTTTATGATATCTCTAAATTCAAAATTATTAATAGCATTAAATCTATTTATTCTAATAAAAGAAAATAAATGGGACACATGACACTTGTAGGTTCATTCCTAGCCTAAGTTTTTCACTCAAACTATTCTTCAATTTTTAGTGAAAACATATTTATATTAGTATAATCAAAACATATCAATCATTCTGTAATAAAATAACTAATTACTTAATTTATATGGATTAATAATATGCAAGTATTTATATTTAAAAAATCAAAATATTTCTATATTCAATTAAATCAGATGTGCCTTTTTTTATTAAATCAATTTATATACACTATTGAGTGTTGGAAATGAACGTGGTAGAATTCAATAAACAAAATTTAGAGGTCTAAGATGACAAAATTAAGAAAAAACTATAAATGAATGACAACTTTATTCTCACATATTCATTCAACCTACATAGAGTTTCATATAACTTTTTTTAAACTATAATCAAAAGTGCATTTTATTTATACTATTTTTATATATGATGTTCTCTTTTATGTTATTGATAATGAAATATCTAATCATCTTTATTCTTAGAATTAGCTATTTTATTAAAAAAATAAAATTACAATTTATGAAACAATTAGCTAGGTTCATATTTTTCGTGATTATAAAGAAATTGTGTGAGGATACACCACGTATTCGTATAAATATTTCATTAGAAAAATTATTTTGAACCTATAAAATCTTTTAATTTGATAAAATATAGGGTGTTATAATTTAATTATTTAATTTCAATAGCTTTATTTCTATTTCTTTTAAGAATCACGTGAATCGCACGGGTTCTAAAGTTTGTCTCAAATTAAACTACAACTACAAAGTTATTAAACGATTGACAGTTTCTAAAGATATACTACTCCAAATTAATTACAGCTTCAACTAATATCATAATTTCCAAATATATTCAACTTCAAATTTGTATGTGTTTAACTATCCATGTTATATTCATATTGCCCTCATCATCTTAGACCTCTAAATTCTGATCAAGAAAATACAAGATGATAATAAAGCAATAGTTGACAAATTGTGTTACATCTTATATTTGTTACATTTTTTTTGTATATCTACAATTTATAATGTATTTTTAAATATAACGACTAAGATTTGCTTGTTAATTTGGTTTTAGATGTGAATAATGAACTTTTTTAAGAAAGGCTAACTAAACAGGTATAATGATAGGAAAATTGATTTTGAAAACCATGCGTAGTACACCTGTCACAAGCTAATTTCAAATAAAACAACAAAAATAATTAAATATATTCAACAATAAATATCTTTAAAAAGACATTAACGATCAAGCTAAATATACTTTTTAAACTCCATCCCCTGTAAAATCAATTCAAAACTTAGCATATTCTACCACTCGAAGGTTTTTAAACGGTTTTCTTTAAAAAAAAAAAAACTATTTCAAAAACCATTAATAAAACAACCCTTTTTTTATTAAACTAAATAATGTTTTTAATTTTGAAAATCATTTTAATATTATTTTTCTAGCTAATATTTTCCTATTTTATAAAATGTTTTTAAGTAATAATGATGTTACACATTTGCCAAAACGATTAATTTTTTTGTCCACGTGCATGAGATTATTGTTACATAAGAAAAGAACCAAACTTTTAGATCGAGTACTATATTATTTAATCTTTTTTATTTATTAAAAATACAATATGAATTTTTATCTCTAAAATTATTCTTAAAAAACATTATCCAAATAAATTAAAACATTTATACAAACAAAAAACATATTTTTTATTAGAAAAATTACATTTTATAATAAAGTATTTTTTTATTTAAAAAAATTAAAACATTTTATAATAAGTGTAAAAACTACAATAGTAAAAACACTTTAAAAATGAAGGGGAGTGGACGGGGTAAGTTTAGCAACACCCAATAATACAAACGACAAGTATATTCCACTATCTATGCAAAATGTTAGTACGAGATTTTATTCAACTTTCAATCGACGAAAAAGTAAACAAATATTAAGTAATCATTCAATTTTGACCGAATCTCCAATATTAATTACTATCATACAAGGCCATTAAAACTAAAATATTTCACATTAATGAAAATTTTACCTATAAGAACCAATACCAAATCATTGAAAGTCATACATAAACTTCTACAATTGCATTGCTTCATTGGCATAATTCTTGCCATGCCAAGGACCTAAGTGAAGCTTGCTTTCATAGAGGACAACAAGGCAAGAAAGAGTTCCTTCATGAAAAGAAATGAATCCTTAAAGAACAAGTTGCGTGAGCTATGTATATTATACAATGTTGAGGCATGGCATGCCTCAACGCCGCATAATATTCATAGCTCATGTTACTTGCTCTTTAAGGATTCCTTTCTTTTTATGAAGGAACTTTTTCTTTCCTTGTTATCCTCTATGAAAGCAAGCTTCACTTTGGTCATTGGCATGACAAGAATTATGTCAAAGAAGCAATAAGGTTGTGGAAGTTTATGTATGAATTTCAATGATTTAAATATTGGTTCTAATAAGTAAAATGTTCATTAATATGAAATATTATAGATTTACTAGCCGCTCAACAAGCAAAAGATGGTAAACAAGGATATTATGAAAGCCAAGATAATGTCAAAATGCTTGAGTGGTAAAGTTTTAGTAGCTAACTTAAGCTCAACAGATTTGAATGAACTTGTGTCTTTGGCTAGTCTTAATATCACATAAATTGATGAAAGGATTGAGATGTAACATTTTGGTTTTTCCGTATTTATATTTGTATTGTATACCCGACCCAGGTTTGTTATTCGGGTTAATTTACATTAATAAAATTGCACATTATTGAGTAATACATGTGCTTTATTATTTTGTGATTATATGTCATGTGTAACCAATTATCGAACCTTAAAGTCTTGTATTTTGACCTAATATTGCATTTAATCTAAGTCCGGGGCTAAAAATGTCAAAAATATAAAATTTCTATTTTTCTTGTTTCGTCGCGCTACGCGACGGGTTTAAACTAACCCCGTCACGATACTCGACTGGCTAAGTTTTCTTGAAATGAATTATTCCCCAAACTGGGGAGAGGTCTTAGCCCGTCGCCATGCGCGATCGACATCGATGTCGGAAAAGAACTTTGGGATCTTCCAATTGATGCCAATTTGATCCCCACTCAAGCCAATCTTCTGACTTAACCTCCACCGATGTATGTGGACGTTTATGTTAAGTGAAGTTGTTAACTTGATGCAAAAGTTGGAAGATATGCATTCATTTCTTTTCTTAAAACGAATTATTCCCCAAATCTCTTCAATTACACGAGTTACCAACCCTTAAGCCTTCTACTTTGTTCTTCATCACTTTCTCCCTACCAATTTCGGGTTTTGGTTATTAATTAATGAAGTTCTTGTTAGATTGACTTTCAAGTGTCTACGACTTTGACTTTTTCGTTTATGTGTAATTGTTGAAATGAAATATGTTCATTTTTACATTCTAAATGAAAACCCTCAATAAATTTCTTATAGGATTTCGGGGTTCAATTGCATTTTGGCCCATTAGGGTATATATTATAGTTAGTTAGGGACTTTCGATTTCACCATGAATCATCTCGAATATGTTACGCAGTGTACTAATAGAGAACGAAGGCTAATCACGTTGATTCTACGAATACTCGTGATGATCCTTCCCCAAAACCCAAATTCGACCCAAATAGCAGAAATTTGAAAAGTCAAACGTTTTTATTCAATTCTGATAAATGATCAGTCGCAAGACAATCATAACATATTAATAGAGAATCCAGAATAGGCTTGGGCTAAAATAAACTACCACAGGCCCAACAACAGCCCAACATAACACTCAAAAACTAGACAAAAAAACATAAAAGTGGCCCAAAAGTGTATCTAGAAGGCTGATGCAGCGGTGAAACGAAAACGAAGATCGATTCACGTTGATTTTAAGAATACCCGTGAAGAACTTTCCAAAACTCCTAAATCCCACCCAAAGGTCTAGGGGAAATTGAAGAGAAAAATTTATTATCCAAATTCAATTCTGACAATCCAAATTACATCAACATAATATAAATTGACTTTCGAATACGAAATGGGCCCTAAAAAGGCCATGGGCCAAGCACAAACCCAAAAACAAAAATGCAAAAAATGACAAAAAAAAAAACAAAAAAAGGACCATAACTTTATTTAGGAGGCATTTTTGGGCTTCGGACTGGGGCTAAACCGTCGAGGGTCGTTTGCCACAATGTGACCCTCGTCTCATGCTTCGATTTGACTGGTAATAGGCTTGAAACAGAGCTTCGTGGGCCAAGTTATGCCCATTTCCGTGGGCCACATTTGGAAGCACGATCATGGGCCTCCAAATATAACATAACACGTTCTTCAATGCTTGGGCCTCCATCAAAGGCTTATTTCAAAAAAAAATAAATGGGATAACCTGCCCATGGCTGTTACCACAAACTGGCCCACGTTCCAATGGTCGTTTTGACTGAAGCCCAAGTTATGCTCATTTTCGTGCAGCACCTATGAAAGCGCGATTTTGGGCCTCCAGAAACACCATGGCCCGATCTTCTACACTTGGGCCAACATCAATATGCCTCTGGCCCTTTTATGTTTTAGTCTTATTTCATCATTTTGAACCTTTTTTGACCCAAATCCGGTCCGATACCGACAACTAGGTCATTAACGAACCGACAATCATTTAACTCTACTTTTCTCCACAACTAGAGTTAGGGGGTGGGGATTAATCAATAATTCTTGTTATGTTAAGTTTGGTTTTAAAAGAAGAATTTTCAGTGATTCTTCAATAATATTTTATTTTCAAGTTAGTCGGCTCACTTATTCCTCGTTTTCCTCATAACAAGAGTTATAGCTTGAGTATAAAGTAATTTAAGTTTGTATATTCTCGGTTTTTAATATAGTTCATTATAATGTATTTTTAGTACTTTTCATTAGAATTTTTCATCTCGTATATTTTCACGATCTTCTTTAACTCGCCTACTATCCTAATGTGAGTAATCACACTCCCCTTTTTTTTGTTTTATAGTTTTGGGGCATTAGGCGTATACAAAACCCTGCTATTTATTTATTACACAAGAACTTACTCAAACACAATTCCACTATTTTCGTAGTTGTGGTATTGCTCAATTAGTTGTTGGTTGCTAAATGACTATGTTTTTACAGTTTTTATGGATGGTTGGTATCTCGTCCTCATAGTATGATCATATGTTGTCTGAATAACTTGACTCATTTGGGTCGAGGGGAAATGATACTTTAAAATTTTTGTTATGCTAGTTGATGTGATTCACATGCTGTGAGGAGTTGTAATATTTATTTATTATATTTACTAAACCATGGTTGCTCGCTCAAACGAAAAAAATATATCTATTTTTAAGCATATCGCAGTAGCTATTTGGGATGATTGAAGATGCAAGACTTAGTTATACCTTAGGTTTTCAATTAAAAATGAATAATAATGATAGGTTTTTGAGATGATGTAATTGTCGTTTTGTTTTGTTTTCTTTTCTTTTCTTTTCTTTTGTTGAGATAATGTGTACGTTGATTTGAATAAATCAATTAGTTATTCTCACTATATTTATTTAATGTCTTTTAACCAATGATATAAATTATGTCATGCCCCGGCATGTTCTTTGTTATCTTCTGGTGTGACAGATTCTTACAATGTAAGGCCCCATTCTCGGTGCCCAACGTTGGCGTTGGATTTACTCATAAACACAGTTCTAAATATCAGAGTTAATTAAAAACATATCACAGAATATAAAACTTCAACCATTCAACACAAATATTCAAATGATGTCTTTAAACATAACGTAAAACATCTTATTAAAACATCATGACCATTATTCTTCATATGTCAGCCTCTTCAGATCGTGCCATGTGTTTCCCTCAGGTCAGCTGCTTTAATCTATTCACCTGCGTGCATACTAAAAAGTCAGCTACGCTGAGTGAGTTCTAGTTATCGGGTAATATACAATTCATTCACATACTTACTCATTCGTATCTGAAGATACATATTACTTAATTAAATTCACACAAGTGTGGTACAAGAAGACCTTGAACATAATGATGTAGATGATCTTGAAAATATGGATCTAAAATGGCAAGCTACCATGTTATTTGTTAGAAGCAAAAGGTTGTATAACAAAACAGGAAGGTGAAGTTTTTCAGGACCTAATGAAAGAATTGGTTTTGACAAATCAAAAGCCATGTACAACTGTCAACAACCAGGTCACTTTGCAATGGAATGAAATCTTCCAAAACAATTTCAAAATCAAGGGCAAGTGTAGTATAATTAATTTTACCATATTAGAATCAAAACCAAACCAACTTCAATCATCAAAGAAACCAATACCTAAACCAAAACCCGAACCCTCAAAATAGACAAAATCCTTAACCACCAAACCAACAAATCATACAACCATCACTAAGAAACAACGATACTAATCACTAATCGTATTTCTCCTAACCAGAATCAAAATAAACAAAGAAAAAATCAAGCCCAACCTGTTTCCAAGAACCAACAGTAAAGAAAACAAGGTAATGTTGTAGTTACTCAAGATCATCAAAATGGAGATTTTGACTAGAGTAACCATGTTGAAGCCATTGAAAGGGAAAATGTGGCATTTATGGCATATATCAAGATATAAGGAGTGATGTGTAACACCCCGTAACCGCAGCGGAAACGTAAACGGGATGCGACAGACACCTCTGATATCAACCACATTGTTTATAAAGAAAACCGAATGCATTAATATACTTCAAAATTACATTATCTCATCTTTCATTACCGTCTAGGTGATACACACATCATACAATACGGTTCATAATTCTATCTGTTATAATGTATCCTAACGTCCAGCACGCAAGCCTTACACACATCAAGCACTTAGCACGTAATCAATCACTTTATCTTAGTTGTACCTGAAAAGCATGTGAGAAAACGGGTCAACTACGAATAGTTGGTGAGTTTCACAATTTTAGTAAACCATGATAAATCCATATCATAATATAATATTATCTGGGGACACTGTTAGCCCATAAACACCTTTAATAACCTCTGGGGACACTGTTAACCCAGAACACTTCCAATAACCTCTGGGGACACTATTAACCCAGAACACTTCCACTAACCTCTAGGGACACTGTTAACCCAGAATACTTCCAATAACCTCTGGGGACACTGTTAACCCAAAACACTTCCAATAACCTCTGGGGACACTGTTAACCCAGAACACTGTTGCGGGACCTTACAATATTAACAACTCAGACAATTACCATTTTAATACATTACCGTACGATTCCCGTACAATAAACATCATATAAATACATTCATTTCCATGCGATCAGCATGTACTTAAACATTTTGATAGAAACATGCTTTCCGCCCCGGGAAAATATTTACAACATTTCAGTAAAAAGAGGCCCGTGAAACTCACCTCAGCACATGCAAGCAGGTAACAATAATCATTATCAATTAACACGTCCAATCTGTAATATGATCCCTACGATCGTTATTATACAATTATTGGTTATATAATCTTTAATCTTATCAATCGGTACATCTGGGGACACTGTTAACCGAGTACTGTACCTGTTCCGGGGGCAATGTTAACCCAGAAATACTTCTCCGGACTCAGATTGTGATGTCGTTTAGAGTTCCATGGTCACAATTTCTATTAGTCGTTTTCTCGTTTTGCGTGCCTAGCACGAATATCCGTTTTATGTTTCAAAAATGAGTTTGGTCACACACGACCCGAAAATAGTGGTTGTCTGATAATTTAATTTAAAATGTGAAATTATAGCTCGGTTTAGACGTCCCGATTGGCCGCGGGACTCGTTTCCGTCTTTGGCGTACCGGAAACCGTTAAAATCGGTTAAAATACCCAAATCATCCGACTTATTTTCGGATGATTCATTTTTACTTGTTTAACTCAATTATATGAAAATAGTCCATTTTTAAGGTTTTTATACACCAGTCAGCTCGCTTAAGCGAACTTCACCGGTTTACGCGTTTTAACTTTAAAAGTTTGATAATCAGCACGATTAATTACCCGTTTACTCTCGGATCTTGAAATTTTGCACAAATCACTTTTTAATAGTGAGGAATTTTATAAAAATATTTCCAGAATTAATTCTTATATTTAAAATTTATTTATCTATTTTTAAACACCATTTAAGCACTAAATATGTCATAAATACCAAACGACCTTAGAAAAATCCCAAATTTTTCCTGGATGTCCCCTGCCATCCACATAGTCCCCTGTAATTTTTCCAGAACCAAAACCTTCTTTTACATGCCCTTTTTTCCAAAACCGAGCTAGAAATCCCTAGAACTCGTTTAACCGAAAAGCCTACTTAGACTTCTCCAACGGACCTCAAATTTTGTGTATGA
>NW_027500694.1:0-84936 GCF_021521415.1 Bidens hawaiensis | reverse complement strand
ACTCGAAACATACCAAAATCAAAATTTTCCCACCTTTTCAACCAGAGCGACTGGAAGAGTGGGGGGGCGTCGCCCCGATAGATCTACCAATATTTTTAGGCCCTTTCTCTCTAGGTTAACGGTTTTTCCTTTCGTAATGACTCATCCCATTTAACACAATTTGTAAAATATATAGCCCTTTCTTTACATACTTTTCCCCCCAAAAAAAAACATTTATAAATCATTAAAATATTTAAAAGTGGGGATTACGAGAAAAGTGGGGGATTACGAGAAAAGCTGCTAAAGAATACACGAGCATGGTCGCGTCCATCATCAACAACAAATTTGGGCTTGAGCATTGAAGGATGCAGATATAGACTACATGGAGCACGATTAAAGATAAAGCTACAGACCTAGGGGGAGATTGTTGGGCCCAGTTTATGTGGTTTGATCTTAGTTTGTATGTAGTTTAGCTTTGTTTGGGCTTGGGTTTTGGGTTTGTATGTGAGCCGAGAACATCTATGTGTTCTCGGTGGGCTTGTGTTAGTTTGGGCAGGCTAGGTGGGTGGTGTCCCTATATATAGACGATGTCATGTATAGGTTGTGGTTGTTCATTCCTAGTAATTGTGATCAAGTATTGTAAGTGCTTAAGCACCCGACGTATTTATCAATATACGTGTGTTTTGAAACAACTCTGTGTTAACTTACTTTGTCAACTCGTGTTCTTGAATCACCGAGTATAGGTATTCAGCACCTATATTTGTTGTATTGATATCATAATTGTCGTGATCCAGATTCGGGACTTACACACCCATTTATTCATCATTCTTATCAATGATAATTTTTATTATTCCCCATTCTTTTCAATGGGAAATTTATTTCCACTTTTCCAAAAATATTTATATATTTCTTAAACAAAACGTGTTAGTTGTAAACGAGCAAAGAGTACAACACATGTATGACTATCATTATAATAAACTCGAAACATACCAAAATCAAAATTTTCCCACCTTTTCAACCAGAGCGACTGGAAGAGTGGGGGGCGTCGCCCCGATAGATCTACCAATATTTTTAGGCCCTTTCTCTCTAGGTTAACGGTTTTTTCCTTTCGTAATGACTCATCCCATTTAACACAATTTGTAAAATATATAGCCCTTTCTTTACATACTTTTCCCCCAAAAAAAACAATTATAAATCATTAAAATATTTAAAAGTGGGGATTACGAGAAAAGTGGGGATTACGAGAAAAGCTGCTAAAGAATACACGAGCATGGTCGCGTCCATCATCAACAACAAATTTTGGGCTTGAGCATTGAAGGATGCAGATATAGACTACATGGAGCACGATTAAAGATAAAGCTACAGACCAATGGGGAGATTGTTGGGCCCAGTTTATGTGGTTTGATCTTAGTTTGTATGTAGTTTAGCTTTGTTTGGGCTTGGGTTTTGGGTTTGTATGTGAGCCGAGAACATCTATGTGTTCTCGGTGGGCTTGTGTTAGTTTGGGCCGGCTAGGTGGGTGGTGTCCCTATATATAGACGATGTCATGTATAGGTTGTGGTTGTTCATTCCTAGTAATTGTGATCAAGTATTGTAAGTGCTTAAGCACCCGACGTATTTATCAATATACGTGTGTTTTGAAACAACTCTGTGTTAACTTACTTTGTCAACTCGTGTTCTTGAATCGCCGAGTATAGGTATTCAGCACCTATATTTGTTGTATTGATATCATAATTGTCGTGATCCAGATTCGGGACTTACACACCCATTTATTCATCATTCTTATCAATGATAATTTTTATTATTCCCCATTCTTTTCAATGGGAAATTTATTTCCACTTTTCCAAAAATATTTATATATTTCTTAAACAAAACGTGTTAGTTGTAAACGAGCAAAGAGTACAACACATGTATGACTATCATTATAATAAACTCGAAACATACCAAAATCAAAATTTTCCCACCTTTTCAACCAGAGCGACTGGAAGAGTGGGGGGGCGTCGCCCCGATAGATCTACCAATATTTTTAGGCCATTTCTCTCTAGGTTAACGGTTTTTCCTTTCGTAATGACTCATCCCATTTAACACAATTTGTAAAATATATAGCCCTTTCTTTACATACTTTTCCCCCAAAAAAAAACATTTATAAATCATTAAAATATTTAAAAGTGTGGATTACGAGAAAACTCACTGTTTTCGGTTGATGATCGGTTATTCCAACTTGACTCGTAACCTATTATTAAACGGTACACATTTAATAATAATTTTTATATTTTAAGTTGTTGCACAACTTAAAATATTTCACACATTTCTTAAAAATGTTATCTTTAATTTGTTTGTGTGTTTATTTTAGTTTTTAATGACACATTGGCGATTACGTTCAAGCCCAATTCACACACACATAGTCTCTAAACTTATAAATTTAGCCCGAGTAGCAACTAGCACATTCCACGCACAAATGTTCTATTTAGCAAATAAACAAGTAATAATATATTATTATATTATTTAATATTGTCTAATATTATATAATAATATTAAGTTCTATAAATTTATATTTTAGTTGCTGGAATATTTAATATTTTAGATCTTTATACTTATCAAATTTATAAAATCATTTTCTGGTTCGGTCGGTTTTGTCGGTTTTATATTAATCGGTGAACCGGTTAACGTTTTCTTATAAAGTTGAGTTCTTAACTATTTTTAAATATTTTAAGTGTGAAAATAAACAAGTTTTATAATTCATTTTCCTAAAATAGTACATTTCTTATTTTATTTATAAATTTCACAAAACTAGCAATTTTGACGTTTTGGGTCGGTTTTGTGGCGACCCGAACCGTCAAAGATCAAGTTATTCCATCTTAACCTTTATATATACATTTACTTATGTAAGGTATATATATTATATGGGTTTATGGGCTGTCTTAAAACAGTTCCCAAAACCGTTGTCGGTTCGCATTAGAAATCGTATTTAAAAACCGTTAAAGCTACCGACAAGCAATTTAAACCATAATAAATATGCAAAACACTCTGTATAACTTAATACACATATTTATAATTTATAGTTTGAGCCAATTTCCAAATTTAAGACTTAACACAAAACACAAATCTTTTTGAAATTTGCAAGTCGGGTCCTAACGTACTAGTTTTAACAATATATGGACATGTTATTTTCACTAAGTCTAACATGAATATAATACCCTAAATTTCCAGATTTTAAGTCATATTATATCATGTCCCTTTCAACTTATGTTATGCCAAAATTTAGCTTTTAACATATTCCTCTTTATTATACTAAATTCCAATATAGAACATGCATATTCTTTCAATCATGGGGTGTTATATTATTCTTATTTTCTTAATCATTTAATCATTCATTTTCCATGTATGTCAAGATATAAAACTTTTCTATTTTCATTATGCATGATCAATATTTAAATGTGTAATAGTAACATGCATTCTAAGTATCAAAAACTTCATTCAACAAGTATATCTTTCAATAAAGTTTTTATTATTAGTAACTTCACTAAGTTAAGGAATTTAGTGATTTGCCAAATGCTTTGCATGTTATCATTTGTCATAATCACAATAATTTCATAACAACCTTCCAAGTATTTATATGCTAGCCACTTAAATCAATATTCATGTTAATTATGCATTTAGCAAAAAGTTTTCTTATTTAGTAAATCTCTACCATTTTTTAACTTTGTACCTTTTTATCTCTCATGCAACCAAGAGCCCAACAATCAACTCTTGTACTTTTTAGTCTTTCATCTAATTACAAGTATTATAATAATAAATACATATTCATAACATCAACAAGTTTATTTTTCATTTCTCCTAGATGTTACATGCATGTCTTTATATCTTAATATTTATCATTTTAATAAAAGAACATATAACTCCTTAAGTATTTTTTTATCATGTGGCCATTGCATGCACCAACATTATGACTTAGATAACAAAATTTTATATATATATATAAGTGTTTAATATTCTTCTTTATTACATACTTACAAGATTCTTAAAAGACACTTAATACCCAACTGCCTTCAATCAAAATTATATTATTTTATACACCCACTTGTATGTACTTTTGCTTCTCTCTCTTACTTTTATGTACTTGTGTTTCTTTCTCTCTCTTGTTTTTTTTCTTTCTTTTATCAACAAGACCCATCAACATCTTCTATTATATTGTTAAAACTTTATGAGATGTTTAAATTTTAAAAAAGGTATTGTAGTAAAATCAACCCTTTAAGTAGGTGTGTATGCATGTGTGTGGGTTTTGGGTTCCCACACACATCCACAATTACTTATGGTTTTGAGTACTTACACACACATGAATGAATTTTTTAGTACAAAATCTTGAGTTTTTAGTTTATTTTTTTTGAATGTGTGAAACAGTTTTATTACAACATTAGAAAGAAAGGACATTATAAGGCTTCAATCTTAGGTTTTTGGATGGAAAGAAGTGATTAAGAGGAAAGCAAAGAAGAGTCTTGAGCTTCCAAGTTCTTTGAAAAGCTTCCTAAACCTTTGGTGCTTCTTTTTCCTTAACCCCTTCAAGCTAATTGATCTTAAAAGACTAAAATGAGGATGAAGATGAAGTTGTAAGGTGAAATGAGGGTGGTTGTGAGTGGCGACGTCTTGCTGGTGGGTGGTGATGGCTTGGTGGTGGGTGATGATTGTGTGTGATTTGACCTTTGGTTTATTGTTTTAGTGATGATTGGTGTGTTCTTGAGTTTAAGTAAACTCCATGGATAAGTGTTCTTAAGTTACTTAGAGTAAATAAATGATGGAAGATGAAGAAGATGTTGATGTTGATATATAAAGAGAGATAATATCTGCAGGGGAAATATGAATTGTGAATATGATAGATATGTGTAAGACGGAGACTTTAGTAGACTTAGGTGGCCTTAATGTACCACCTCCAACCCACCAAAATAGATAATCATTAGATTGCATGCAAAATATTTGGAAAGAGAACGGATCTTAGGGGATTTTAGGAAGAGATTTGGTAGGATATTGGACATTTAACACAAGATCTTTAATTGTTAATTTAACGTTTAATGAATTTTAACTATCTAAATGATCTCCGTTGCTAATAATTTTTGTCAAACTTTTTCCGATTTTAGATTCCTGACACAACGAGCCTAAGAGCATAGCTTTTGGTGATACTAAGTTTCTGGCTCACACGGTGTCTACTACCGGCTCTCAACCGTCAACTTATTGATTTTCGCGTAACGGAGAAATCTAAAATTAAGATTTTCACTCATGTCAACTATTTTTGCTAGTAATATAATTTTTCAGGCCGTTCTCGACTATTTTGGACTTTTCTACTTTTCGGGGTATCGCTAGTGTTCGTTACGCGCAGTGTCCGCTACGCGACAAATTTAAACTTTTTGAATATAAACAATTATAACACACATATTTTTAAAGACTTTGAAATAAAATATTATTATTTATTTATTACAATATTTTATTCAGATAAGCACTGATACATTAGTTGCGGGTTAAGGCTAAATTTTCCAGGGTTTCACAAAAGGGGTCGTGAAACTCACTATTTGCGAAGATAATAAAAGATCCGAGAAAAGTGTGCGTCACAAAAATCCTCACTAATGCTCTAAAAACAAAACGAGATTTTCTAAGTATTTGAACTACGAGTGAGTCCCTAGACTCGACACATAAAACTTATGCACGAGATGCGTTTGTGTTACTTTGTGAAGCAAGTGCGACTCGGCAAACACGTTGGTGATTAGTTACATGTGTGAACAAGTATTAAGTGTTAAGTGTTACCATTGTACATTACTAGCAACTATCCCCCACAAGGGCAATTAAGTCAAACTTAGCAAAACATCGATCAAAAATTCACTTTTCATGTTAATTCATGTAATTCAGCAGCTAATTTATCCAGACATATTTTAACCCGAAAAATTACTCAATTTAATAGATCATAACCAGTCAATAAAATCACCAAAAATCATCATAGAAGCACACGTGAGTTAGGTTTCTAAAAATATTTTTATTATATTTTTATCACATATGGTTTTCTCACAATGATCAAAATAACTCAGTAAACACACAGCAGTCATTATCATGCGTAACAGAATGTTATTTATTATTCCCGTTACGTGGAAAATCCAAATAATGCAAGATCAAGTGGTTTAGATTCCTAACTCAAAATATTAACTTCTAGAAGTGAAATCACCTCAATTGGTCGTGTCGTTTATGAGATATATTAATTTCAAAACAGCCTACCAGCAGACTTCCCGAATCGGACTTGCACAACAGATTTCAAATCACCTCAATTGGTCTTGTCGTTTATGAGATATGTTAATTTTGGACTTGTTAAAAATAACTTTAACAAGTCCAAAATTGCAAACTCAGACTCTTTAGAAACTAGACTCGACCTACTACATCATAGAATCAATAATCACTTCCAGATACAAAATTAACATCGAGTTACAGTCATTTCAACATGCAATTAAGAATCTATCCGACATCAGTTTTCATCAAAACTCAACATACAAATAACCTATGAACTAGAAATCATGCATACAACCCTAGCATGTCAATAATCAACACGTATAACAATTATGGTTAATTATTTACAGGTTTAATCATGAAATTATATGATAGAATAGATTAGATATGGTGTTTATTTTACCTAGTTAGCTTCTTAATCCTTCGATCAATCTTGAAATCAACATGTATGCGTGTGTGTGTGTGCCTTGTGGTTTCGGTCAATCAAGAGAAAGGGGGAGGGGCGCTGCCGTCGGGTGAGAGGAGAGGGAGAGAGAGGGAGTAATTAGGATTTATTATTAATAATTTGTTTATATAATATTCTACATATAAAATATCAAGTAACACATAAACTCAACACATAATTATCAAATACTTGTTGTTTTAATATTTATCGTTTGTTCACCAACGGTTTGAGTCGACTTGTGTGTGTTTCAATGAATTTCCGAAAGACTACTTGTGTAATGATTGTCATGCTTCATTTAAACCCTAATTTAAATATAATGAGATATGTGTTATAGTTCGTGTGATCTTATGTTTGAATTAACGGAGTTCGGATTAACGGAGTTAACCTGAAATTGACGAGTGTTACAATATATATATATATATGTGTGTGTGTGTGTGTGTGTGTTTCTTTGACCTTTATTAATTCAACACATTCTAAAGAAGCTTAATTATTTGGATTTAGGAATTACTTGTTAAGACTCGCCCAAGCTTAACCAAAGTCTTGATGTTTTCATTCACCAATCAAGGTGAGTAATCACACTCCCCTTTTTACTATTTTATATATTTTGAAGGATTTATGCGTACACAATTTATTATTTATTTATTATACAAGTATATACTCAAACACAATTCCAGTGTTTGCATATAGTGATGTTTGATTAGTTTCTAAATGTTATATGAGTATGCGTTTACATTTTTTATGGTTGGTTGTTATCTCATCCTCATATTATGATCATACGTTGTCCAAGTGAACATGTTCGAATCTAGTGACATGTTGAAAAGACACTTTTATTTTATGTTTTGCTAGTTGATGTAATATACATTATCGCAAGGAATTGTCATTTTTAACATTATATATATCTCAAAACTTGTGATTACTTGCTCAACATTGTTGTTGACAAAATATATCTATTTTTATGCATATCGCAAGTAGCTACATGGGATGATTGAAGACGCAAGACATTAGTTATATCTTAGGTTTAATAAAATAAAGAACAATTTATTTGTATTAGTTAATGTCATAGTTTTGGGATGATTTTGATTTGTGAAACTCTTGTGTACTATGATTATACTAAATTATTAGATATTGACACTATATATTTATTTTAGTGTCTTTGAGCTATAATAAAAATATTGTCACATCCCGACATGTCTCGCCGTTAGGTTGAGGTGTGACATAAAACGCCTAGTAAATAAAATTGGATTAAAAGTTGTTTACCTCGTTGTTGCTCATTAATTTCAAGAACATTAGGTGGATCATCTGATAAGTCAACAAGAGGTTTGTTCACAAAACCACGTGATGATACCAAATTAGTATAAATAAGAATAGTTCATTTAGCAAAATCAAGAAACTTGGGTTTTCGTTAAACAACATTGTTACTTCATTTTCATGAGGGATAGACACAGAAATCTCTAGATTTGAAGTCTTGTGTGACTTGCCATCGGTGTCATCCAAAAATAGAGTGTATAGGTGTATTCAACAAAGACCCTATATTCACCATCACCACCAGTCACTAACCACCACTGTTCATCATCACCCACCGATGTTCACAAACCATCCGACACCACCACTATTACCGTTTATTATGATTACTCTCACTTAACCCGACATCAAGGTACGTTAATCTGAATTATTTTATCATTGTTATGTTGGGTTGAATTATTAATGATATGTGGGTGTCGGGCGGTTGAAATTACTTTATTGATTATTATTGTTTATGTGGGTATGCGGGTGATCCGTAATCTGGATTATAAGATTATGCTACATATTTTTTTCCGGGTTATTGGGTGATTTGGTTATTTAAGTTGTTAAACAATGTGTCGGTTTTGCTAAATGAAAGGGTAATGGGTCAGGTTTTAAGTTTTGAATTTAAAATCATTATTTTATTATTATTTTAATGGTGGTGAAGTTTTGGAAGTAAATGATCTGTTTGAACTCTATAAAATATTTTATTATAATTTATATCACAAACACGAAACGTCACATAATTATTTGTTTTGCCGATATATGATATGTGTGTTTGCACATTATTCGCTATAGTCAGTCAGTTTATTTTTATTTGTTTGAGTCAGTCTGTTAATAGTTGTTTGTGCGTCTAATATTTCGAGTCGTAAATATGTGTTTAGTTTCTTAGTTGTGTCACTGGGGATGCTTTGCTAGTTGAGTTTGACTCGAAAATTGATTATACCACCCGTACTCAATCTCCATTCGGGTGGGACAATCTGGTTTAATAAATATTGCACAGAGTGTCCCCGAATTTTTGGTTGTTATTTAATTTTTATTTTATTATTTTATCATTATTTTATTGTGTGGGACGACCGCGACCGAAATGCTATACGGTCATCGCCATAGTTTATTGTTGACATATCTAACTTGCAAGTTTTAACTTAACAAATATGTCTGATATTTCGGGATCGTCAGGCGCCACTGGGTGCAAGCGATCGAAACCTCGACCTAAGGGTGCGGGACGCTGTGGCCCCGTCGCTACCCCTCAGGGTGTCTTTCATCCACATCGGTTCATCTAGCAGCCCCAGAGGCTACCTCGCGAGATTCACTTTGATGGTCCGGAGTTGCCGATTACTTCGGTCATTGAGCAAGAGAAGATAGTAGGAGATGGTCGCAGCACACATCATGTGGTGCTCAGGTTCGGTATTCTTACTGATGACTACACTAGGTTGACCAGCATTAGAGGTATGCAGGTCGTTAGACATAGGGCATCTGATTGGGCGTTATTGGGTACTCTAAAGTGGACGTTAGATTGCGGGAGTTTTTATCAGATCGGTGGGCCCAGGTGTTCGCGTGTGACTGGAGTCGATACGTCGAGCTTACACGTGAGTTTTACTCAACATTTAGACATACGGCCACTGACTTTGCCGAGCCGCATGTTGTGTCGTTCTCACTTGGACGGAACGTGTATGAGATGTCGGTCCCCGATTTTGGTTTGACCAAGGGTTTTTATAATCGGGAGGAGGTCGGACTCCCGTGTTTTTGTAGAGTTTAAGGGGTTATATATTGCGGTCCCAGCTGGATAGAAATTTTTGGTTGACTAAGGCTCAGTTATCTCAATTTTGGGAGAAAATCGTGGACATGGCCCACTCGATTTCAGTGGTGGCATCATCCATCAGGTACCCCGTCCATCGCTATCTACACAGGATCGTTGTTTACACTATCGTCGGCCGTCATGTTGGGTCAAGAAATTGACCTAAGGGGAGATTGTTGAGTCAAAGATTTGACCTAAATGAAGTATATGAAAGATTGGAATCTTCTCAACCTCCTCTGAATTTGCTAAGTAATGGATCCGAGCACACCTTAGACCTCCGAGCAAGCTTTTATTTGGCCGAGTACGATATTTTGCCTACCGGGCAAGGTTTACTTCAAGTAGTCTTCTTAAGTGGTTATCTGAGCAGGGTTTGCAAATTAGTGTGTTTCCGAGTAGGGTTCACTAGTTTATGTAAATCCGGGCAAGGTTCACTTTATCAAGCAAGTCTGTTCTTCAGAACCAAGTATATTACTCTTCCGAGTAAGGTTTGGTTAACCAAGTCCAAGAAGCCAAGTGATTGGAAGACCGGGCAAGGTATTCATTAATAAGTATGATCCAAGTATGCTTGATAATCTAAAGGAATATCTCTAAGTAATATCGAGTAAGGTTCGGCTCGAGCAAGGAACAGTACTCCCGAGTACACTTTGCTAATAAGTTATTATATAGCAAAGAGCTGAAATGGATCATTGAAGAACAAGGTTGCTCGTAAGGAGTTGTCGGGCAAAGTCTTGCAAATTCTAGAAGACTGAAGTCTACTCGGTGAGTATTTTACTTAGTGAAATACTCTTTAAGTAAAGTCTACCCGGAAACTGATCCCGAGCACACTTCTATGTTAACAAGTTATGAAGGATGGCCGAGCATACTCGGAAAGACAAGATTGATGCAAAGCCTACCCGGAAGACTTGTTTTACACTTAGTTTATTTTGAATATGTAATTTGAATATGTATGACTGTATTTAGGGTTTCTAGAAGGAATGAAAGCTGTCCTAGGTTGGCAGGCCTATAAATAGAATATTTAGGGCACGCCGCCAAAGAGAGAACAATACGGATAAGACAGACACATTAATTGAAAGAATATTGTGTGATGGCTGTCCTAGGATTCCGAGAAAACCCTAAATCGATTATCCGTTTGTATGATTAATATTATATAAATGGAAATCTTTTGAGTGAATCCTGTGTGTGCTTTCTATCTTTGATTATTCATTGCAACCGTATGTTTGTTATTGATTCCGCCTTTAACAAACGGATATCTTTCTAAATATAGCAACCCGTCATTAACTCTCATGTCGACACATCAATCTGTGTGAGTTATGACATGATTAATTAAGATCCAGGTGAAATCGAGGGGACAGACAAGTGGTATCAGAGCTGGTTACTGCTACTTTGGAAAGATTGTTGCTGATTGAAGATTTGAAGAAGAATGACGTAAGCAGACCTCTGTTCCATTGATTTATGATGTCAGCAGCCCTGTTTTTCATTTTTCTTCCAGATCTACAATTTACCGGTGATTTCTCTTCCTTATTTCAATTAAAGTTCTAATCTTTATATCTAAATCTTTTTCTAATCACATCAGACACATCAGATCTGAGCATTCCGTTTTCAGATCTGATTATTTTGAAATTTTTTTTTAAAGGAAACTGATTTTTAATTTTTAAAAATTGTCTGGATATGAGGAACAAGAGGTGTTTACTAACAAGATACCAAGGTTGTATGGACAGGAAAACTTTATCAAATGGAAAGTACTCTTTGAAGCAGCCGTATGCTACAATGATATTGATATGTGGAACTCCATCAAGAATGGTCCACAAACTGCTGTTGAAGAAGGTGCAAATGCTACTGTAACTGCTGCTGTAAGAGAAAAAATGAGAAAGGTGGATGACAAAGCCTTAGCTATGATTAAGCTAGGTTTGTCTTGGGAGATTCTGACCAAGGTGGCTCATCACACAACTTCCAAGCAAATGTATGATGCCATCCTTGAAATGTATGAAGGGAATACTGAACTAAAGATCATAAAGAAGCAAAGATTGAAGCAACAGTTGGAAAGGTTCAAGTATAGGGATGGAGAAAGGTTGAAATCAATACTAGAACGTTTTCTAAGTATTGTGAATGAGTTGAGGACAACTGATTATGTAATGACTGACTTTGATTTGAATACAAAGTTACTCAACTCAATGCCAAAAGAATGGTATACTGCTTGCAAATTCATCCTTCAGAAACAAAATTTCAATGAATTGAAATTGGATGATGTGGTATGCTTTCTTCAGGCTGCGGAACTTGAAATGATAGAGAATGAGATGATTAAGGAAGATAGACCCTGCTTCAACGTTTCAAATGCGTTGAAACATAATGTTGTTACTCCAAAATATTTCATTGGAGGTAGTACAAGTAATCAAGGAAATCAGCAGTGGTTCAATGTGCAACTGATTGATGATACTGATTCTGCCTTCAAGCCAAGTGGAAATGTTCCTAATACTGGCACAGGACATGGTCAAAGAAATGAAACACAAGCTTTGTTGTCTATGTTTACTGAGTCATATAACGTATTTGTTGCAAAGAATATAATTCACACAAGTGTGGTACAAGATGATTTAGAAAAAATTGATGCAGATGACTTGGAAGACATGGATTTGAAGTGGCAAGCTGCCATGTTGGGTTTGAGAAGTAAAAGGCTGTATAACAGAACTTGTAGGTCTCTGATTTCTGGTCCTAATGATAGGATTGGATTTGACAAGTTAAAAGCAATATGCTACAATTGTCAGCAACCTGGTCATTTTGCAAGAGAATGCAATCAACCAAGAAACTTTCAAATGAATCAATTCCAGAATCAAAAACCAGGAGGTCAGCATCAATATCAACAAAATCAACCAAGAGGTCAGCAGCATTACCAACAAAATCAGCCAAAATTCAACAACAACAACAGTCAAATGTCAAACTTTAACAACAATTACAACCCCAACTTCAACAACTTTCAGCCTCAAATGAATAATCAACAACAAAGTATGCAACAGACTCAAGGTTTTCAAATGAATAACAATCAAAACCTTCAAGAAGCTCAAAATGTTCCAAACAACACTGTTCCAGCAAATCAAAATCAGATCAGAAATCAAGGAAATGTGGCAGTGACTACACAACATGAAGGAAATTTTGATTGGAGCAATCATGAAGAGGACATTGCAGATGATATCAGGAAAGCAAATGTGGCATTCATGGCCATAATTGAGGAAGAAAAAGGATCATCATCTCAGGTACACTCTGCTCCTACAGTTGATTTAAATGAACTTATTATTGAATTGAAAACAAAGGTAGGCAAGCTGGAAAGTGAGTGTTTTAGAAAACAAAGCATCATCAATGATTATGAGGCAAGTGAGTTGATCACTGATGAAAAGATTAAAAGCCTTGAAGATGATTGCATGATCATTTACAGAACTCAAATTAGATACACCACTGAGATTGATGGATTAAAGAAGATGTTGGTTGAAGAAAAGGTGCAAAACACAAGACTAAAGGTTGAAACTGAATTTCTGAAGAATTTGATCTCAACAGGCAACATATGTGGTATACTGAACCAGGTGAAGGAACAAGACAAATACAAAACAGTACCACCTCCATTCAACAACAACTTCATGCCAAAAGTTGACAAAGAGAAAAGAGATGCATACTTGCAACAATTCAGAGATGTCTTTCAAGACAAGGAAGAATTTGTTGATTTGTACAAAAAGGTAGAAGTGAATGAAGAAGGAGAGTTTGTGATTAAGAAAGAAGTAAAATAGAATAAGTCAATTGGAGTTCAAGTCTCTGAGGATGACTTTGATTCAGTTGAGTTGGATCAAGATGAGTTGAGTAATTTGAGTGATCAAATTACTGAAAAGGAAATCAAAGCTGCTGAAAGAGGAAGAAATTAAAGAAACCTGAATCTGTTGATAAACTTCCAAAGTATCTACCAGTCCCACCAAGATTGAAGAAACAGAATGATAAAATGAGAGGAGAACATGTTTCTTTTGATATTTGTGAAAGGAGGAAGATAAACTACAATGCAGTCAGACCACCAAGCAAGGCTGTATTGGGTAAGATAAAGCAGAACAACAAAAAGAAGATGGTGACTGAAAAAGTTGATACAGGAAATTTTATCCCAGTTTATCCAATCTTTTCTAGTCATGAGGTGTTGGATGTTGGAGAAGTGGAAACTATGGAAGAGTATGAGAAAAGACAGTCAAGGGTTAGAGAAAGCAGTGATGAAGAACCTATGATTATGGAGAAGATTGTCTTTGTCAAAAGCAAACTTGAAAGACAAGACATCAAGATTGAGGAATTTGTTCCTTTTTCAATTGATTTTGATGGTTTAAAGAATCAGAAGACTCTAGGAGTCAAGACACCTAAGCCAAGTGAAAGATACAAGAAACCGAAAGAACATGAAATATTCAAAGGCAAGGTTTGGTGCAAAATGTGTGATGAATATGAACACCACACAGATTCATGTAATGAAAGATTCAAATTCAAACCATTTCATGTACCAGGTGGAACAAAGTATGGGCAAGATTTTGTCCTGTACAAAAAGAAGTATGATGAATATCTAGGAAAAGGAAAGGTGTGTGGAAATGAAACCATGAACAAAGAAGAGAAGAAATCTGAAAAGGAGACAAGGATTGAAAAGAAAGTGGCTGAACTAGCAAGAACAAGTAAATCTCTTAAGAAGAATGAGAAATTGACCAAAAAGAACTATCAGTCTGTGAAAATAAAGCAAGATACTCAATCAGTCAAATCTGGTAGCTCACAAGGATTATCAAGCAGTGATAAGAAAAGAAGAAAAGATGCACATTCTAGAAATAAACCAACAGAACTCACTGGTGATGAGAAGTTTCTATTAAGACATGGATATGAACCACATGGTTTCCTTTGGAAACCTAAGACTGAGAGTAAGGTTGAGCAAGTTGCTGATGTGAGAGACTACTCTGAGAAGAAGGACTGTGTGATAAAGGAGTATGCCACTGACTCAGATGAATACCACTGCCCAACCTCACTTGTCAAAACTCCAAGAGAGTGTGGTTATGAAACTGATCATTCAAACAACTTAGAATTGGCTCATGAAGATCCTAAACCAACAACACTCACTTCCCAAGCTTTGTCTGAAACTGAATCTGATGAACTGCAAGTTGATAAGGCTTGCACTTCATCACTTAACTAATCAAATTTTCTTTGTATGTGCAGGAACAGTCCACTCCTCTAAATGACATATGGTATATGGATAGTGGTTGTTCTAGGCACATGACTTGTGACAAGAGATCTCTTGTCAATTATGAAGAGAAGTATGAAGGTCCAGTAGCTTTTGGGAGTGAAGAGAATGGTGGAAAGATTGTTGGAAAATGAATCTTAACAAATAGGAAAGTCTCATTTGATAATGTATTTCATGTTGAAGGTCTTCAGTACAATCTGCTGAGTATATCACAAATGTGTGATAAGGGTTACAAAGTCAGTTTTGATGATTCACACTGTTTCATTTTAAAACCTGAGTTTGTAATTCCACCTAAAATGATTATGATGATGGCACCAAGAAATGGTAACTTGTATGAATTGAATATGAAAGAAGCTGTTTCAAGAGGAGGTGCATGTTTTGTTTCCAAAGCCACTAAAAATGTGTCAAAATTGTGGCATAGGAAACTGTGTCATGTGAACTTGAAGAACATGAATAGACTTGTCAAAGGTGAGCATGTCATAGGTTTACCTACAAGAGAATTCAAGTTGGAAGATCATTGTGATTCATGTCAAAAGGGAAAACAACACAAATCTACTCATAAGTCAAAACTCATCAACTCAATTGATCAAGTACTTGAATTACTTCACAAGGATCTCTTTGGTCCAGTGAGTGTACCAAGTATTGGGGAGAAAAGATATTGTCTGGTGATCATTGATGACTATTCAAGATACACTTGGGTTTATTTTTTGGGCTGAAGCTATAAATACAGCCTGCTATGTCTAGAACAGGGTACTTGTCAACAAAAAGCTTAACAAAACTCCATATGAAATATTTCACAACAGAAAGCCTTACATTAAGTTTTTCAAGCCCTTTGGATGCAAATGTTTTCTACTAAACACTAGAGACTATTTGAACAAGTTTCAAACAAAGTCCCTGGATTGTTTCTTTATTGGATATTCTACACACTCAAAATCCTATAGAGTCTATGTAAAAGATCACTTGAGTGTTATAGAATCTTCTGAAATCACTTGAGTGCAGCATGGCTGTTTGATCATGAGAAGTTAATAAGGTCTTTCAAGATTTATCCTGAAGACTTTGATGAATTAGTCTACAAGACCAGTAAATTTGAAGAGAAAATGAAGAAGTCATTGGACTTGGAAGAATTATGGAAGAAGGTTGCTGAAAAGGAAAAGGAATATACTTTTATGAAGAACTCCTCATGTGATATTGGTGAACCTAATCAAGAAAACAATCACAATGTTGAACATATTCATACTGAGATCAATCAAGACAATCAAGATGAATAAAATGATCAAGTTCAGAATGAGGGTGACACAAGCAACCAAGCGAGTGGAGAAGAAGCTGCATCTACAGCAAGATTTCAAGATCTATTTCAAAGATTGAACTTAGAAAATATTGGTGCGTCTACTTCAAGACAACATAATGATGAAGCACCAGAATTTCATGATGCAGAGACTGATTTGATCATTGAAGAACAAGAACTCAATGAGTCAAATCTTGACACAACTATGTCTACAGATATGATTGTTCAAACTCCTTATGTGGAAAAGAATCATCCTTCTGAAAACATCATTGGTGATTTGCATGAAAGAGTTACAAGAAGTCATTCTGAAATTACAAACATTTGTCTTTACTCTTGTTTTCTATCCCAAATAGAACCAAAGAACATAGCACAAGCATTAAAAGATAATAGTTGGGTGGAAGCAATGCAAGAGGAATTGGCCCAATTTAGAGATCTGCATGTGTGGGATCTTGTTGATAAGCCATTTGACAAATATGCAATTGGAACCAAATGGGTGTTCAGAAACAAAAGGGATGAAAGGGGTTTAGTGATTAAGAATAAAGCTAGACTTGTAGCATTGGGATGTCTTCAAGAAGAAGGAATAGACTTTGAGGAAGTTTTTGCACCAGTTGCAAGACTTGAAGCTATCAGGATTTTTCTTGCATATGCTGCCTCAAAGAACATTAAAGTGTTCCAGCTTGATGTTAAGTCTGCATTTCTAAATGGAAAGATTGATGAGGAGGTGTATGTTGCTCAACCTCCAGGTTTTGAGGATCCAATGTATCCAAACAGGGTGTATAAGTTAAACAAAGCCCTTTATGGATTGCATCAGGCTCCTAGAGCATGGTATGATGAGCTGTCAAATCATCTTCTTGAAAATGGTTTCAAAAGAGGAGCCATTGACAAGACACTCTTCTACAAAACAAAAGGGATCAGACTTGCTTCTAGTACAGGTGTATGTGGATGACATCATCTTTGGTTCTACAAATGAACAAATGTGTATGGAGTTTGAAGGGGTAATGAAGTCCAAATACAGCATGAGTTCTATGGGAGAAATGAACTTCTTTCTAGGATTGCAAGTTCAACAGAAGGCTGAGGGGATTTTCATTCATCAAAGCAAATATGTGCAGGACATCTTGAACAAGTTCAATTGTCATGTGTACAAGACTGCTTTAACTCCAATGGACACCAAAGAAAAGATGATTGCAGATGAAAAGGGGGAGCCTGTAGATGAACATGAATATAGAGCCAAAATTGGATCTCTGATGTATTTGACTGCAAAAAGACCAGATATCATGTTTGCTGTATATCTGTGTGCAAGATTCCAATCAAGTCCAAAAGTCTCCCACATGAATGCTATTAAAAGAATATTCAGATATTTGAAGGGAAGAGCAGACTTAGGGATTTGGTATCCAAAGAAACAAGCTTTTGATTTGATTGCATATACAGACAGTGACTATGATGGTTGCAACATGAGCAGAAAGTCAACCTCAGGTGGATGTCAATTTTTGGGTGAAAGGCTAGTGTCATGGTAATGTAAAAAAGCAGACTACAGTTTCAATCTCTACTGAAGAAGCTGAATATGTTGCTGCATCTGCCTGCTGTGCACAAGTTCTATGGATTCAAAATCAGATGCTGGACTATGGTTTGAATTTCTTGAACACCCCTATTTTTATTGACAATAATGCTGCATATTTTACTGTTAAAAATCCAGTTCAACATTCCAAAACTAAGAACATTGAAATCAGACATCATTTCATCAGAGACTGCAGTGAAAAAGGTTTGATTAAAAAGCAAAGGGTTGATACAAGTGACAATTTGGCTGACCTATTCACCAAACCAATTGATAGAACCAGGTTCAACTTTCTTCTGAAAGCCCTGGGTATGATCAACTCTGATGAAATGTGATTAAGGATGTGTGCCTGGTTGTGTGTCTCTCTGTGATAACTGATTATTTTATTAGAGATTACACATATTGAATGTTTTTTGAATATGTTTCAACTGAATATGTTTTGAATATGTTTCAACTGAATGTTGATTGAATATGTTTTGAATATGTTTCAACTGAATGTTGATTGAATATGTTTTGAATATGTTTCAACTGAATGTTGATTAAATATGTTTTGAATATGTTTCAACTGAATGTTGATTGAATATGTTTCAACTGAATGTTGATTGAATATGTTTTGAATATGTTTTAACTGAATGTTGATTGAATATGTTTTGAATATGTTTCAACTGAACAATGCTTGAATATGTTTTGAATATGTTACTGTTTTGAAGTTAACTTATAGGTGCTTAAGTAAATATCTGGGAAATTTGTTTGAAATTGATGATAATTCTTGACCATCAAGTTAACTGATCTGATGTTATGATAAGTAGTTTGATCTGTTTGGGTGAAATTGAATGCTTGTCTGATGTCATGAGTAATCACATGTTTATGATAAGTAGGTTGGTAGGCCTATAAATAGAATATTTAGGGCACGCCGCCAAAGAGAGAACAATACGGATAAGACAGACACATTAATTGAAAGAATATTGTGTGACGGCTGTCTTAGGATTCCGAGAAAACCCTAAATCGATTATCCTTTTGTATGATTAATATTATATAAATGGAAATCTTTTGAGTGAATCATGTGTGTGCTTTCTATCTTTGATTATTCATTGCAACCGTATGTTTGTTATTGATTCCGCCTTTAACAAACGGATATCTTTCTAAATATAGCAACCCGTCATTAACTCTCTTGTCGACGCATCAATCTTTGTGAGTTATGACATGATTAATTAAGATCCAGGTGAAATCGAGGGGACAGACACGTCATTCGGGCCGCGATAAGTGTAGCAACTTAGATCTGCTGTGTTTATTATCCACCGTTACAGGCCGAGAGGCCAACATTGTGATTTTGTTGCTCACGTCATTTGCCCGAGGTCGTAGTTTACAGAGTGCATCGGCCCAGTTTGCATTGGGGAAGTATATCATGAGGATTGAAGAGAGAGTTGGGGCGTTTGATTGATATCCATTTGAGTACTTTACTTCTAGACCTGTGACAGAGGTTTTTGGGGTAAGAGGATGCCCTGAGGGCCGGGTTTTGCGAGCTTCATGATCCTCCCTAGTTGGTTCCAGCCCTACAGGGACCACAGGATCCACCACCTCCGGTTACGGCAGCGGGGATTGCGATGCAGCGCGGAATTCCAACGCATCGCCAGCATGTTCTTATTCCCTGTATGATGCGACTATAGCATCAGTATCCACTTCGCCAACAGCCAGTCACACTCGACATGATTTATTAGCAGCAGTTGACTATTTTGGCGAGGCAGGAGGAGGCACGACCCATATTGCTCATCATGATGATTATTTTAGTTCATTATTTACTCATTTGCAGGTACCACTTCCTCCTACACTTATTGAGCCTGAGGAGCATGTGGAGCAGCCCGATGTCGGTGGCGATGTTTAGATGGGATTTCTGCATATTACCGGTTACATTTTTGGTTTTATTTTCTCTTTATTTATTTTTATTATCATGGTCTGTATATATTCATATTATATTAGGAAAAATTGTTTGGGTAACCAGATGTGTAATTTGTATATATATATCTTTGGTTTGATGTCTGCCGTATTTGATTTACTGTATATTTTGTTGTATTTGGAACTTTGTGGGTGTAGTTCACTATAAACCCTAACGAGACTTCACTCGTCCTCCCGGGCTACCGAAGTGCTTAAAGGGCTTGTTGCATATGCTAAATGCAATCGTGATTCCTACGAAAGGGAGTTAGGACTTTTAACATTTTTAATTAGTTTAACAAAAATTATCATGAAATTGATAAATTTGGCTCGGTAATTGTTTTGATTAAATCAACATAAAAATCATTTTTATGTAACTCTTAAAAGACCTATGTCTTACACTTGTAAGAAGCTTGCTTCTACACGTCTCGAGACTTTGCATATTTGGTTGTTCGGTTGATACTTGGATGAGACGAGTGTGCACAAGTGTTTACGAGAGTTTACGAGCCACATTTTTTCAGTGCATTGTCATTTATATCAGGTGATTTCAGTTTCATAATCTATTTTGTTATTTTTTGTTTTAAGTGTTAGAAGTGTAATTGTATAATTGCTAGTAGAATCATCACATTAGAGCCCCAAATTTTTTAAATAATAAAATGTCAATTTCAACCTTCATTAATGGTTTAAATATTTTAAAATTGAGGACAATGAAAACCACAGGTGTGGGGATGGGGGAAATTTGAAAATTTTAGCCCGATAGTACCTCGAAGAGTGTTTGGAAACCAAAGTTATTGATTGTTAATTATTGTCATTAATAGCAAGTTATAGGTTTCTTGTCATGGTTGGTTTTTTAGCTTCTCGATAGTTTTACTCGCAAATGTTTACAAAAAGAGAAGTTGACATTGGGGTCGTTTAGGCGGGGATAACGTGTCAAGGGGACAGGTATACATGTTTTATATCAGCAGCACATAATTCCAAACATATTGTTAGATGCCCCCCTATAATTAATACACATATTAATATATATATATAACACGTCTTGTCATTTATTGAGGGAAACCGATATGTTTTACAGAATTAGAACTTGCTTGTCATATGCTTATCGAGATCTTAATACCACCACATATATGGAGATTAGGACTTTAGAAAATCCGTACATACATTTTTGCCCATTAAATAAAATTCCTTGCCCAACATTATCCCCCTTGGAGCCCGTTTGGACCTTAATCCTTTTCAATTGCTAAACTGAACATTACACACCATTTCAGCATTGGCCTTTATTTTATTTTAACCATGTGTGATGAAATCCAGTTCGTTATCGAGCTGTATATAATCAAAAGAGTTGTAAATATGTGAATTTCAGAGTTGTATATATTTGTTTTAGTGTATTGTTTTCAATTTAGTAAAAAAATTAAAATAAAATAAAAAAATCCAGCAAAACGCCGAAAAGAAGTTCAATTTTTTATTCAGTTATGTAAATAGCAGTTTGTTAGTTTTTGATTAGTTGTTTATATATTTGTAAAACTGGATTTCATCCACCTTAGTCACTAAAAATGCCTAATCCGCACCACACCTAAGCCTCAACAAAACCTTAGTCCGAGTCTTTATGCAACCGGTGGATAATGGGTGGAGATAAGACTGGCCTACAAGCTTATTAAGTTGTGACTCATATTTTGTATTTGAGGGTAGAGACATATACTAGCACATCTTTTGCTAGTCCAGATATTAAACCAAGAGGAGTGTTGATAGTGTGAGGGGTGTGAACATGTATGCCTTAACCGGAAACAAAGTACATTCGTCTAGACGGCTCTACTGTTTTTATAGCATTGTTTAACCTTTCAACATCCCAAACTATTGAATAAAATAACTGGAAGTAAAATATAATTTTATATTTTACATAAGAATTATCATAAGTTTTATAAACTTTACATAACAAGTTTGATGAAGTGATAAGAGTGGAATCATAGGTGTATTATATGCAAATATCGAAAGGTTAAGTCTAGTTGCTATTTAATAAAAAAATAAGTAGAAGTACTTAGTTTGCAAAATATGTTGAAAGTGGGATGAAGGTTGAATTACACGTAACATCATTTTTGATGTGTGTGTGTTATTTATGGTTGAAGAACTACAGGAAGAACAATAACGCTGTGTTCCCGAGTCTCATTTAACGTGGGGAGGGGAAGGAAATGATAGGAAAATGGGAGAAAATCATGTTCCAGAGTATTTTAAGGAGAGAAAGGGAGGGGAAAGAAGAGAAAAGACTGGAAAATTAAAATATAAATCCATCTCTCCAAATTGGAGATATTGGGAGAGAAAATCCTACCAATTCCTTAATTACCCTCAAATATATTCTTTGATTACACACCATTATCTCACGTTCTCTACATACTCCAGCAGTTTTTATTTGGCGTAACCTGCATCTTTTTGGCGCATACATACATCTATAGAGCAATTGAACTTCTCATCTTCTTCCTAGAATCGAACTTCATCCTATCAAGTTAGCTTTCTTCCTAATCTACTTTTCCATATTTTGCCCTAATTACAAACATCTAATTATATTCAGGTTACTAGGTTAGTGAGTTGTAATTTTATCTAATTAGACATTAAATGCAATATGAAGTTTCTATATCTTTCATATTATATGTTTGTTGTTGCTAAATCTTCATACTATTGTCAAAATATTAATGGCCATATATCAAAAATACACAACGAATGGTTTATGGTCATAAAAGTCAGAGAAGACACTCAAATTATTAACACCCAATCAATGATATTATCAATTGTTTATTTCCCATTTATCTAAAAATTCTAATTTTTAATATATGTTACCATTCATATTAGTAGTTTTCATTGTGTTAAAGATATGTTTTTTTTGTTTTTTAAAGTGAAGTTTTGCATTTTGCTATGGAAGATCAAATACTTCGTAATCAAATACTCCGTATAATTCATGTTGTGCGAGCTCGACAATTGCAGGCAGTTGGCCTAATCTGCTTATTGCTAGTTTTCATTACACGACATAGATTGTCTACCAAAAAACCTGTTAATATACCTACTAGAGATGTAATTTTACAACGACGATATATACGAGAAGAGATGTTACATGACCTTTCAAATAGCGGTAAATGTCGTGAACTTATTCCTATGAGTGAGAGAGCTTATATGAAATTGTGTAACATCTTAAAGCATGATGGTGGTGTTCGACCTACTCAACGAATGTCCGTTGAAGAGCAAGTTGCAAGATTTTTGCATATTGTAGGTAATGACATGAGAAATAGGTTAGCCTCTGGGATATACCGTCGTTCTAGATCAACAACTAGCCGGTGCTTCCATAGAGTTCTACGAGCGATTATATCGTTAGAAATCATTATATTCAACAACCTAAAGGTGATATTGTCCCGAAATAAATTCAAGAGAAAAAGAGATTTTATCCTTTTTTCAAGGATTTCATAGGGGCAATTAACGGAACACATGTTCGTGTCAAAGTACCAAACAAAGATGTCGTCAGATATCGTGGTCGTAAAGGATACCCGACAATAAATGTATTGGCAGCTTGCACATTTGACTTAAAGTTTACATATATTTTAACCGGTTGGGAGGGGACTGCATCAGACTCGAGAATAATAAAGAATGCACTTAGTAGAGATGATAAACTAATAATTCCTACGGGTAACTTCTCAAAACCAAATTTACTCCATTTTTAGAATATTTTAGAGTAATACTAATCACAATTTAAATATAGGTAAATATTTCTTAGTAGATGCGGGCTTGCCTCATTCAAGCTCACTAATGACACCATATAGAGGCGTTAGGTATCACTTGAAAGAGTACTCCACGCGTGCCCCTGAGAACTCAAAAGAGTTGTTCAACCTTCGTCATGCGTAATTATGTAACACAATTGAACGAGCATTCGGTTTCCTAAAAAAGAGGTTTCCTATAATTAGAAGTACAACGAAACCATTTTACTCTTGTCAAACACAGTCAGACATTTTTTGTCATGTTGTGTTTTACACAACTTTTTACTAGAGGAAGATCGTGACAAAGATCTTGAAGATGAAGTCTTACATGAGGTGTTAAATGGACCGGTAGAGGAAGAACGTAATAGTACTAGAGGCATACGAGAGAGTAATACTGAAGTAGACCAATTAAGGAACTCAATTGCAAATCAATGTGGACTAACTATTTGATGTTTCAAGAAGATGAAATAGATATGTCAAATTAGTTTTTAGAATAGTGTTCGTTTTGACAATGTATTGATTGGTGCTTTTGGAGTTATTTATGTTATTTGTTTTATGTATTATTAAATACTATTATATTTATCAATTGCAAGTTTCTAATTGTTCTTTACATGTTTTTTAACTGTTCTAACAATGTATTCTTTTTGATTTGTTTATGATTAACTATTATTACATTTACCAGTTGCAAGTCATCATGAGCAAACATGACGCCAATGAAAATACAAGTGAGAAAGAAAACATGATGTGGACAGAAACTATGGATAATGCGTTCATACAATCCATGATAACACAACAAATTAACGGTTAGAGGATTGGTGGAAATTTTACTCCACAAGCGTACAAAAATATGGTTGCAGAGCCTAGCACAAATCTTCAAATGAAATTTACCAAAAGTCATTTGAAGAATCGTTTAAAAACGTTGAAAAGTCGTTTTTCTGCCTTGTATGATATGTTTAACGGAACGTCATTAAGTGGGTTCTCATGGAATCCTGAAACTCAGCTAATTGAAGCGGATGATGAAGTCTGGAAAAAACCAATAGAGGTTAGTGTTTTAATTACTTACTTGAATATTTCGATTATCGTTTATTATACTGATTCTCTTGCTTTTGTTAAATAGTCAAAGGCAAAAGCTGCAACGTTGAAGACGAAGAAAGTAACAAACTATCATGAAATGCTAGATTTATTTGGAAAGGATAGGGCATCCAGTGCACAAGCTGAAACTGCTAAAGAAAGAAACGCTAGATTGCAAAAGGTTGATGACAATAGAAACACCACCACAACTAGATGAATTCTTAGATGCCAATGATGTAATTCTAGAGAGCCAATTCAATCTTGATGATGATGCTCATGTGGTTGATCTTACGTCTACTCTACCTGAGCAATCTTCAAGTGCAAAGAAATATAAGAGTAGAAAAAGAAAAGTTGAACATGAAGATGATGGTTTAGCCTCAATGATTATGAATGGTGTTGGCAGTGTTGCTAATGCTATAGCTGAAGGTAATAAAATTATTCAGGAGAGCAATAAAATACTTGAAAGAGTTAATCATCGGGAGTTCACGGGTGATGAAATTATTAAAGAATTGGAACCGATTGGTTTGGGACCTGATGAAATAGCACTTGCTTTCAGTTATTTAGTGGAGAATCAAGATAAAGCAAGATCATTATTTAGTTGTTCTCCTAATATGCGGTTGCGTTTGTTAAAAGGTATGATTGAATAAGGTAATTAAGGGAGTTAAGAATGCATTTATCTAGTAAAGTTTATGATTTTGTTTAAATTAGTACACTTATAACACTTTTATTTATTTCATGTTTGTTTGACTTTTTGTTCATGGATCTTGAAAGCAACTAATGGTTGAATGACTTTTATTAATGGCTGTTTTTGCTTATTTTTTCCTATTATTTACTTTGATACGGTGACCATAATCGTTAATCATATTTCTCATGCTTATCATTAATAATTTGGTATGCAACCATGTTAGGATTGATATTAGTTTCTAATTTAGCAGATTATTGGTTTGGAATGTCCACCAGCAGGTTGTGGTGAAACGAGCCCGAGCTTGAGCCTAAAATTTATGAAAAAGAACTAAACAATATATACATATTGTGTTAAATATATAATTATAACTGCAAAATAATATATAAAAATAGTTAGCAGCAGGTTGTGGTTAAACGAGCCGAGCTCAAGCCTAGTCGAGCTCGGTCTCGGCTAGGCTTTTGCATCCCTACACTAATACTTACAGCAGCTATGATTTAGTTTATTAGAGCTTGAGGTATGCAATAAAATAAATGAATAATCGTTAATTTTATTGACCATATGCATGCATCTGATGTTTTTTTCATGTGTTTCCTTAGTTACAAACATATACAGTTACTTAATTGTAGTTATTTTGTAAAGTTTGTATGTGATATGAGTTGAGATAACTAATTATTTATGTTTTAACACTAAATGATATAATAGTTTTCATTGTGTTAAAAGTGATGTTATGTTTGTCTTTACAAATGACAATAATACCCCTGCAGTACCATTAAAGCAATTTGTGTTTTAGTAACTTTGAACATATCTATTAGTTATAACAATGATGCTCTGTAAGCCCACATATTTACAAATGCAAAATATTATTTTTGTTACCATGTAGAATGTTATACCAAGCATAAACGAAGCAACCGGAAAGAAGGATATGCAGAAAGCGTGTTTATTGGACAGAACATGATCAATTGTGACCATAAATGAGCTTACAGTAAGACTCATATAACTTGCAAAAACATTTTGAGTCACACAACATATTTGACTCATGAAATATTGTTAATTAGTGTAACTTGCAAAACGAATTTTGTGACATTTAGACACGTGAAGTATGTGTGAGTGTGACTCATATGGCCTGCAAAAATATTTTTTACCTACAGATAATCTGATCCATTTAATAGATTTAACCCGTGAAATATTTTCTTTTTACTGTTAGAAAAAGAGCTCCAAACAAGCCGAGCTCGAGCCCTCGTAAGTCAAAACAAGCCAAGCTCGTTTTTCATTTCAAATTGGTATGCAACATAGTCTGCAGTTGACTTTTTGAATTAGTCATTCCTAACACTTATTGATTCAATATTGATAGTTTTATTAAACACCAAAACTTTTGCACTGTGAAAATTTTATTATAGTTACACGCATACTTAGTTATAGTTATTCTTTACCCATTTGAATTTGTTTATACCTAATTTAAATTAGTTCAGTAAGACAGTCATGTAGGTCTAAATGTTGCAGTGTATAAGCATATATGATTATTAATATATTATATATATAAAGCAGGCTTTAAAACACTTCTGATTAGATATTAAAATGCATTCACTGGTGTAGTCAACACTATGCTATAATGTACATATATCATATCAGTCGCAGTATGAATTTTACAAACCACATACCTAGGCACACTTTTACATCATACAACCTGAATGGCTACTGACACAACATACAACTGTTAAGTTATACGAGTCTGTATAAATAGCCTGTGTAACAAATTATTTGGCCCGTAAAAACGCTTTCATATACGGCCCGTGTGGTATTTCCATTGCATATATTATTATTATTATTATTATTATTATTATTATTAGCTTTTATATAGCTGTTAAACTGTGATCTTATTATTAATATTATATAATAATATTAATATTAATATTAATATTAATATTATTATAATTAGTAGTAGTTTTTATATAACTGTTAAAATTTGATTTCCTTTATTTTGCTTTATTTTCCTTTATTTTGCTTCATACGCATGTTCTTAGAGCCGAGGGTCTCTCTGGAAGCCACCTCTTTATTCCTTTGGATAGAGGTACGGTGTGTCTACATCCCACCCTCCCCAGACCCTACTTATAGCTTTGCTGTCGGTGGGATTTTACTGGGCATGATTGATTGAATGATTGATTGATATACGGCCCGTGTGATTTGGTGAAGAAGTCATATGCTCCATATGACTTGCTGGTGGTGTATGGATAGTATGTCAGTGGTGTTTATTTAGCACGAATGTACTGGATTACATAATATATGTTGTGTTATAGGGTCACAGGCCCATATGATTTGGCAAAAATGTATGTATGGTATGTTAGTGGTGTTTAGTTGAGACAAACTGGCAATTGTCTTTTGCACTAGAATATGTTGTTTGGCATACGTGGATTCGGTATATGTATGAATGCTAGGTTTGTTGGTGCTATTTAGAATTCTCTTGAAAGCTTGAGTTTGTACTTAATTTGATCCACGCTCATCATTTATGCTGCAATAATAGTATTCTTGTCCTGTTTCCCGTCTATATGTTGAGTTAGTTTCAAGACATTTGTTTTTTTAATGGGATTTTGTTACTTGAAAAATGGGAATAAGATAATCATATAACAAGTTGCTAAACCTGTCTCAGTAATCACCTTTTCCTACTGATAATCCTTAACCAAAAGAGCCAACAAATGCTATTCCATGTATTTTCTATTTTAGTTTCACTTAAAGGGTATAAAAGTAAAATTGTAACTTTCTTTTCTTTTCCCCCAACTCGAGAACACATAAAACATTTAAATTCCTTTGTTTTCCTTTCCTTTCCACTAAACTCAGGAACACGAAATAATGCTTTTAATTTCATTTCTTTTCTCTCCTATTTTATTTTCCTTCCCCTCCCCTCGTTAAATGATACTCGGGAACACAGCGTAAGAGGATGGGTGACTCGATTTTTGTATGAAATTGGAGGTGGAATTCAATGGTTTAAACCATTTTCGGACTACTCCTATCAAGAGATTTTGGTAAGTTTTATCATTTTCATCAATCACAATGAATACACCTTGAAGCTCACTTGTGGGATTTAGTTTAAATTCCATGGAATTGGGTTTTATATGAGGTTATTTAGTATAGAAATTTCATGTTTTATGTTTATATGTGAATAGAAATCATCAATTTCATTGTTTAATCTAGTCATGGATGAATCATAAAACTAGGGTTCTTAGTAATTTGGGATTTTTGAATGAGTTATAATGAGCATGTGGTAAATGCTTCGTAAATGGATTTTTAATATCTTTTGGTTTATAATTACTAGCCTTGATGTTTCTAACATAACGCAAGTGTAAATTTTGGGTTTCAGTTATGAAAAAGAATTGAAAATGGAGGGTTTGGTCGAGTTGAGGAGGAATCATAAACATGATTTTCGCAACTGTTACACTGGTTATAGGCTGTTTTGATAAAATCACATAAAATCAACCGAGCGTCCGTTTCGGGAGTTCTTCATATGTTTGGAAACCTTGTAGAGTCTATTTTCTGTAGAATTTTAAAACAAAAGAAAATATGGTCGTTTACTAGGTAAAATCCTCTTGTGAAAACAGCTGCGCAGGAAGGGCTGGACATGATTTAGTTTTCTATAAACAAGTTAAAAATTTGGCGTATATGGTTTATGTTAGCTTTTAGTACATTTATTTCAATCATAGAAATTTAAGAGGTAAAATAGATTAGTTGAAGATCATTATATATGAGTTTGGAAACTGTATGATGTGATGTGTTAGTTGTGATAATGTATGTTACTTATTTAATACGATCGTTGACGTTCATAAGGGGCATTTAATAATTTATTTTGACCCATTATATGATGATTAATATTGATAGTGAACACAAACAATTAATTGACCTTATAGTAATAATCATGAAGAAACAATACGGATGCACATATTATGGTTCACGAGATTAATATTCCGTTTGTGGTAGGTCTAGTGGCATATTAGTACAAAGTGGTTTTGGTTGTTTTGGGAGGTTATGAATCGAATCGGAAGTAATCAATCTCGAGTTGCGATATTAATAGATTATAAAGTGGTTGGGTTGTGGTATGTATTATGTGTCATTTATCAGTTGTCATTTGATGTGATTTTAGTGTTTAGAACCAGGTACAAAAGACTCGGGGATCGAACATGCAAGTTTGAAATGCAGAAAAAAATAAATAAGGAAATAATGGGATATGGGGTTGCTGACCTGTAGCCAGCATAAGCTACCATGGTATCAGCATAACTTACGCCAGGCGGGGGTGGCTACGCTGAATTTGTCTGTGTTTATGATGGAGATGAACACTGACCCAACGGATTTGTTGGGCATGGTTTGAATTTAGATTTTTGATAACTTGCAAGCTTGTGTTTAGTATGCTAGTTCATGTACTATTTTTGTATGGTTAATACTAATTATGATGAGTAATGCTTTGGGTATAGTTCGTATCATAGCTCGGTATTACAAATGGGAGCATGGAGATAATTTCCTGGAGAAGAAGATATCACATTTGATGAGACGATATATGGTGGACAAGTAAATGAGATGATGAAAGGACATCAAGTAATTAAGTTTGTTCATATTATATGAAAGTATCAGAGGTAAAGCTCCATAGTAGGAAGACTCGGGTTAAGGTCTCGGATTGGATTAAACAAGGATACCTTCTGTAAATGTGACAATGATTACCTTCGATGTGTCATGTGTGGGTATAAAACATGTTAAGCATGCTTTGTAAAATTAATCATGTTTTGTAAACTTGTGTTGGAACAAATTGAAATGAAAACCATAAGACGTAATTTAAAGGTGTAATCAAACTAAAGCTTGTATAATGTTTTATATCACAAAAAAAAAAAAAAAACGGGACCATTTTTTCGCTTAGCAACTCAAATATTTATATAATAAATTTGGGTATAACAAGTTGGTATCAGAGCATCGGTTTGAGGGATTTAAGTATCGAATTGGTACTTAAACTTGAACCTTCTGTGCTCTTAATTTTAAAGGGGGGTATTGGATCCGAGACATGACCGCGGAAACTATGTGAGCTTGATGGGGGTAAAATTAACTTGTGTAAAAAAAGAGTAAATGCTTGTCTATTTGTAATGTTATACAATGGAGATAAGAATACTTATGTGTCGTGATGGTTACTACACCTGGCCCGTGTAGTAATCATTGCGCTACACTAATGTATACTTATTTTCACTATATAGTATTACAAATGGTAAGTGGGAGGTGACTGGATAATGTGAACTCTTATGATTTCACAAAGTGTATGAGAAATATTATGATTTCACAAAGAGATATTTGAAGTCTTTTGACTTTCACAAAGAGTGTATGAAATCTCATGATTTCGCAAAGATTTATGGGAAGTCTTTTGACTTTCACAAAGAGTGTGTGAAATCTCATGATTTCGCAAAAAGTTATGTGAAGTCTCTTGACCTTTACAAAGAGTATGTGAAATCTCATGATTTCACAAAGAGTTATGTGAAGTCTCTTGACTTTCACAAAGAGTATGTGAAATCTCATGATTTCGCAAAGAGTTATGTGAAGTCATTTGACGTTCACAAAGAATATGTGAAATATTATGATTTCACATGTGTAGATTTCATGTTATTTCAAAATTTGGTGTTGCCGGTAAATAATTACAATCATTGAAGGATGGTAATAGAATGACTTGATGTATTATGGTGACAAAAGTGAGTTATTTAATTTTAAATAAGGATAATTAAATATTCTAATAGTCACGAGTTATGTGAATAAAATTGTAAAAGAATCTAAGGATAGTAGAGGCCAAGACCTCAACACAAGTTTAAAAAAAAATAGATGAAAACCTGGGGCGACGCCCCTGATGTCGATGAACTGAGAGAGGTCAGGATGGGAGACCAAAATCGTTCACCAGGTGGCGAGTCCATGGGATTCAGTATGAACATGTTGTCTATCTTCAATTACTAGGGTTAGTAGTAAGTAATCTTACTGTTGTGATAGTAAAAATAAATAAATAAATAACCAAGGGTTCGATTTTCTTATGGTTTATGGTCTTAAACCTTTGATTTAGGGTTCTTGTTACACTATTTTGAGTATAAAAAGTGTAAATGATTTGGTTTAGATGATTGAGGTTGTTTTGGAGTCATGAGTTCATTTGTATGATGGGTTTCTTAGTTGTTCGTGTGGTTTAGACTATAAACTGAAGTGGGTATTGTCTATGAGTTTAATTTGTCTCATTATATGCCTATATGACTTTAAAGACGGTAAATTTTGGTGAGTTTGTTTCTCATGTTCTTTTAATTGAAATATATATATATATATATATATATATATATATATATATATATATATATATATATATATAATAAAGAAAAATTGGGATTCATAAACAAAGCTTAGAGCAAGTTGACATTAAAGTGTGATGCACACCAAGTGCTGGTAAAATGTCTAAACGAGCAGTTTTAACTCAATTTGATAGAGTAGGAAGCTTGATGATAAATAAAGTTTAAGCCAAAGAAATGGATGAATTGGCTATCTATGCTAGCTATCTATGCTAATTACTTTGAATATAAAGATATTCCATGTGGAACTAAGAAATATAGTGCACAAAGTTGCTGTTAAATTGTGTTGAAATTTGTTGTAATATGTGTTAATTGTTGTAAATAATCCTAAAATTTGATGTTGTGAATTGCTGTAAATAGCGTTGAAATATGCTGATAAATAGTGCTGAAATACGCTGAAATGTGCTGCTATGAATTGTTGTTGAAAGTGCTGAAATATGTTGATAAATAGTGCTGAATTACGCTGAAATTTGCTGTTGTGAATTGCTGTAAATAGTGCTTTGAAATGCTGATAATTAGTGCTGAAATTTGCTGCTTTGAATTGCTGTAAATAATGCTGATAATTAGTGCTGAAATATGCTGATAAATAGTGCTGAAATAGACTGAAATTTGCCGATGCGAATTGCTGTAAATAGTGCTGATATACATTGATAAGTAGTGCCGCATTTTGTTGTATAATAATGCTGAAAATTCCTATGAAATTGTGCTGAAAGTTGTGGTAAAATTTGAGATTGTTGCCATGAATGTGTTGTGTAAAGTCACTAATATGAATATGGTTAATACATAATATCATGAGTATATATAAAAGAAAATATTAAATAAAAATATATTAGTGACCAATTAATGGATGTATCCAACTTTAAAATCCAGAGAACGTAAAGTTAAGTATATTGTTGTGCTAACAAGAGTTCGTAGCCAATGTTAACGCGATGCTTAATTTTAGGGATTTATCACTAAAGAGCATTATATGCAATTGCGTATCAAAATTACCTTGAATTGTCTACATGACCGATGTAATTAATATGATGAGAAGTTAAGATGCACAAAGTACACATATATTATTCAAATATGAAGGGACTAAGGCTGAGGGGTGTGGGGGGCGCGAGAGGGGGCGCGAGTGGGGGCGCCAGCCAATAATATTGTGACGTGTGGCAGAGAGAGAAACTTGATAAGATGGGTGTTGGTTGTGGTGCTCGCGCCCCGGGACATGGTGTGGAGGGGCGCGAGAGGGGGCGCGAGCGGTTTTTTTTTTTATTTTTTTATAAATGTATTAAAAAAACGTATTATTAAAAAAACTCAAAAATTATTTAAAAAAACACACATTAATTAAAAAAACACATTAATATCTAAAAAAAAAATTAAAGTACTAAAAAAAACATTATTCTTATTCTTCAGCTTGGTCTTCTTCGATCAACCTCTTCCGGATACGTTCCTTTTGTTTTTCCATCAGCATTTGGTCGACCGGATTTAGGTTACTGAAGTCTCTTGTAAGGAATTCCAAATCTCTCATTCTTTTTTTTTCCTTTTTGTCATTAGAGACCACCTCCATGGTTTTGTTGAATTTATTGAGGGATTCAACAAGATCGTTGATGTTTACGGCTTCCCCCTCAGCCGGTTTTTTCCCCCTGGCGTCCCTTCCCAATGGCCGCCTCCTCGGCGGTGAAGACGTTTCCTCCCCCGCAACGTTTAGGTCGAATCCAACCCGGCAATCCGACCCGGCGGAAGTGCTATACGCTCCAGACGAACTAGTTTTAGTCCGTTTCGGCCCTACTTCCGCATCAAGGTCCGGCGCCACCAGCTCAACCCACTTAGAACACCTTCTCAACCTCTCCCACACCTTTACACCGTCCCACGTCTTCACCGTCCCATACCTCCGCAGGCACTCCTGCTTCCACTCTTCGACAGTGAAATTATAAACCGCCAAATCGTCACTGCCACTTGGTCTCATACGACCGGCGTTCCTGTTGAACAGATTAGTAAACAAGCCGACAAATTTTCTGATTTCGGTCCACCGACCCGAAATCATATCGGCGTTCCGCTCTGTACTCCCAACGAGCGAATAGAACGTCTCCCTAACCTTTGTCCAAAAGACCTTGCTCTTTTGGCAGTCCGCTGCAAAATGCATAAATAAATTTGTAAGTCATTTAACTTTTTTATTTAACTTTTTTTTAAAATCATTTTTAAAAACGTTAAAACAATTACCGCAACGCCGATCCTCAGAAATGACTATCCAAGCCCGACACAGGGCTTCCTTCTCATCCGATGACCACGGAGTGGTTTTCCGTTTCGTCCTTCCAGTCGAAGCCGAACCCGACCCGTCCGTTGCAACTTGTTTTTTCCGGTGGACGCGTCTTCTTTGTCCCGCAGCTTCACCTTCTGGTTCTTGTGTCTCCGGAACAACAAAGTTAGGAGACGGTTGTATGTTGGATGGTTGAAAGCCGGATGATTGTTGCGACCCCGAATAAAACTTCGCTTGGTCCGGTGCCGACCATAAATCGTCGTAACTGTAATCTGAATCTAGGTTTGGGTACCAATTTCCAGCCATGTTTTTAAAAAAAGGTTTGGAAGATGGGGTGATTTTGGGTTTTTTTGAGGTTGTGGTAAAGTATTTTATGTGATTTTGGGTGGGGTATGTGATATTGGGTTGATATTGGTTTATATAGAGAAAAAGTTTTTTTTTTTTAATAAACTTTAAAGAGCCAACGGCTCTATTTATCCACACCCAATGGCTCTGCACGCATTCCCAAGCCACTTTACGCCCATTTTCAGCCGTGACTGGCCTTGCGCCCGCCTTGGTCTGCGTGCTCGCGCCCCTTTCGCGCCCCTCTCGCGCCTCGGTGGTGTGGTGCTCGCGCCCCGGGGCGCGAGCGGATGGGCTTTCGCGCCCCTTCTCGCGCTCCGCACCCCTCAGCCTAACAAGTAATGGTGGAGTAAGAAAAAGTTGAAATCAATGTTGGAAATTGTGCTAATGCCTGTCTGAACAAGATTCGAGGAAGCAAACAGTAGAATGGGAGACTTCATACAATATTGCAACTCAACAACTTTCAATTAACGTACTCATGCGGTTGAAGACTGTTTGGATAACGATTTCAGTATGTACTCCATTCTAAATTATATAATGGTTCTACGTTCGCAAACTAGTGCATGTGTATTTTCCAGGTCTAGTAAATGTCAAGTGTCCTTATATACGGTTTAACCGGTTTCTAGGACGAAACCTTTATAACGGAGGTAGATTTGTAACATCCCAAGCTATTGAATAAAATAACTGTGGAAGTAAAATTTAATTTTATATTTTACATAAGAATTATGATAAGTTTTATAAATTTTATATAACAAGTTTGATGAAGTGATAAGAGTGGAATCATAGGTGTATTATATGCAAATATCAAAAGGTTAAGTTTAATTGCTATTTAATAAACAAATAAGTAGGACTTAGTGTGCAAAATATGTTGAAAGTGGGATGCAGGTGGAATTACACGTAACATCATTTTTTATGTGTGTGTGTTATTTATGGGTGAAGAACGACAGGAAGAACAATAAGAGGTTGGGTGACTCGATTTTTGTATGAAATTGGAGGTGGAATTCAAGGGTTTAATTGGCCTACTCCTATCAAGAGATTTTGGTAAGTTTCATCATCTTCATCAATCACAATGAATACACCTTCAAGCTCACTTGTGGGATTTAGTTTAAATTCCATAGAATTGGGTTTTGTATGATGTTATTTAGTATAGAAATTTCATGCTTTATGTTTATATGTGAATATAAATCATTAATTTCATTGTTTGATCTAGTCATGGATGAATCATAAAACTAGGGTTCTTAGTAATTTGGGATTTTTGAATGTGTTATAATGAGCGTGTGGTAAATGCTTCGTAAATGGATTTTTAATATCTTTTGGTTTATAATTACTAGCCTTGATGTTTCTAACATAACGCAACTGTAAATTTGGGTTTTTGTTATGAAAAATGATTGAAAATGGAGGGTTTGGTCGAGTTGAGGAGGAATCATAAACATGATTTTCGCAACTGTTACACTGGTTATAGGCTGTTTTGATAAAATCATATAAAATCAACCGAATGTCCGTTTCGGGAGTTCTTCATATGTTTGGAAGCCTTGTAGAGTTTATTTTCTGTAGAATTTTAAAACAAAAGAAAATATGGTCATTTATCTGGTAAAATCCTCCTGTGAAAACAGCTGCGCAGGAAGGGCTGCATATGATTTAGTTTTCTATAAACAAGTTAAATATATAATTTTTAACCTTCCATCCATAGAAGTCATTTCCCAAATGCCAAAATATATAATTTTTTTAAAAGATGTTTTATCTAACAAGAGGAAGTTGGAAGTTATCCCACATAATACTCAATGAACAATGCATTGTCATTCTCCAGAACAAGCTTCCAAAGAAGATAACTAATCCAGGAAGTTTCACTATCCCCTGTTTGATAGGAAACTTGTTTGTTAGTAATGATTTAGTCGACCTAGGATCTAGCATCAACCTAATTCCTTATACGGTTTTTTCCAAATTAGGACTAGGAGAGCCTACTCCAACTTGTGTGAGCATTCAGCTAGCCGATAGATCAGTGAAATACCCAAGAGGCATAGTTGAGAACATTTTGGTAAAAATCGACAAATTTGTCTTTCCGGTAGATTTCATTATTCTAGACATGGATGAAGACACTTATGTACCCCTTATCCTGGGAAGACCATTCTTAGCTACCGGTAGAGCACTCATATATGTTTGCACCGACAAACTTACTCTCAGGGTAGAGGATGAGGAGGTAACCTTCAACATAGGCACATCTATGAAACATCCGCAGTACACCGATGATTATGCATAGTTTCTAGATATGTGTGAATCAATAGTGAGCTGTCATCTGTGTAAAATGATTGAAAAGACACACAACTGATCGAGGAGAAGGTACACGCCATCAATTCAGAGGATCGATTTGTTTGTCAAAGAAGGAGAAAGAAGAAGAAGAAGAAGAAGAAGAAGAAGAAGAAGAAGAAGAAGAAGAAGAAGAAGAAGAAGAAGAAAGGAATTCAGATGAGACATTCATAATAGCAGACAGAGATCTAGAACCAGAAGCTAAACCCTCGTTGAAGATCCACCTACCTTAGAACTCAAAGAATTACCCAAACACTTCTACTACGCTTTCCTTGAAGGCAATCTCAATTAACTATCATCTTTTCTTCCGACCTTTCGAGTGATGAGAAAGATAAACTACTCTATGTTCTTAAATATTATAAAAAAGCCATTGCTTGGAAAATAATAGACATCAAAGGCATCAACCCGTCATTTTGTACCCACAAGACTTTAATGGAAGAAGACTTCAAACACATAGTGCAACACCAGAGATGACTAAATTCAAACATGAAAGACGTGATAAAGAAGGAAGTTCTTAAAGTGCTTGATGCATGATTAATTTACCCCATATCCGATTCCCTTATGTTCAAGTAGTACCGAAGAAAGGAGGAATGTCGGTGGTCACCAATGACAAGAATCAGATGATTCCTATAAGAACCGTCATGGGATGACGAGTTTGCATCGACTATCGCAAACTAAATGATGTCGCTAGGAAATATCATTTTCCTCTCCCGTTCATTGATCAGATGCTCGAGCCTCTATCAGGAAAGATGTACTGCTGTTTTATTGATGGATTCTCTGTCTATTTTCAAATTACAATTTCCCTTGAAGACCAGGACAAAACAACATTCACATGCCCCTATGGCACATTCTCGGGCACAAAATATCTCAAGCTGGATTAGAGGTGGGTAGAGCCAAAGTAGAAACCATTTCCAAACTTCCACCACCCACATTTGTTAAAGCCATTCGAAGTTTCCTTGGACATGCGGGGTTCTATCGCCGGTTAATCAAAGACTTTTCAAAGGTAGCCCGACCTATGACACAACTTCTTGAAAAAGATGCCCCATTCATCTTCTCCGGAGAATGTTTGAATGCATTCCGAATTCTGAAAGACAAACTTGTAGATCTTCCAATTATGGTAGCTCCAGAATGGACGCTACCATTCAAACTTATGTGTGATGCAACTGACTTCGCAGCTGGAGCAGTCTTAGGACAGGGGAAAGATAAGCATTTTCATATGATCTACTACGCCAGCAAGACTCTTAATGATGCTCAAGAAAATTACACAACTCCCGAAAAGGAGCTTTTGGTCGTAGTCTTTGCTTTCGAAAATTCCGTTCTTATCTAGTCCTTTCAAAAACCATCATTTACACTGATCATGTGGCGATTAAGTATTTGTTCACAAAACAGGACGCTAAACGTCGTCTGATCCGATGGGTTTTACTTCTACAAGAATTTGACAACGAAATCAAGGACACGAAGGGTGCTGAAAATGTTGCAGTTGGTCATCTTTTCCGTTTGGAATGCCTAGCTTCACAATAAATAATGGGGAGTAAGATAAATGAAAACTTTCCTCATGAATTTCATATACATATCCAGACTCGTGAAGGAAAACATCCTTGGTTCACTGACATCGCAAACTACAAAGCTAGTGGAATCGTTCTCAAAGGAATGACGTATCAACAAAGGAAGAAGTTCTTTTTGGATATCAAATATTACTTTTGGGAAGATCCATACTTATTTCGCATAGGATTTGATAATATTATTCGAAGATGTCTATATGGAGATGAAGCACAAAAGATACTGAAACAATGTCATGAAGGACCATCAGGAGGTCATCATGGAACCTCGGCTACCTGAAAGAAAGTATTCAACATCGGCTTCTATTGGCCTACAATCTACCGAGAAGCAAATGAAATGGTTCACACATGCGATGCATACCAACGTGCCAGCAACATCTCATCACGAGATGAAATGTTAGAAAGACCAGTCCAGTTCTGCGAAGTATTTGACATTTAGGAAATCGACATCATAGGACCATTTTCAACATCACTTGATCATCGTTACATCCTAGTCGCAGTAGATTACATGTCAAAATGGCTACTGGGTAATCCTTTATAACTCTCACCTTCGTTTAATATCTGAAAAATTGAAGTCTAGATGGTCCGGACCGTTTACGATTAAGGAAGTTTTTGTGTATGGAACCATTGAACTTGTTCAAAAAGATGGGCATAGCTTTAAGATAAACGGTCACCTGCTTAAACTTTATTTAGGAGAACCTGTAGAAACCGCGATGAAGGTACTTCACCTCCATCCCATGAAATAAACTAAAAAACCGTGAGTCAAGCTATCGACTCCTACAAAAATTTAACATGTTTAGTTTTAGCTTTTTAGGTTAAGAAAGTATTAAAAAAAAAATAAAAAAAAAGAGGCCCTAGTATTTAGGAATAACCGGGCATAACTCGGTTTTTCGTCTATTTGTTGGTATTCTTGTGTGTTATTATTTTATGTGTTTTTAAGAATTATTTCGTACTTCTCGCACTTCTCACTCTAAAATCATTTCTCGCATGATCTATCCCTTATATATATATATTATAGGTATATATTAATAATATATCTATTTATTTTGTAATCCGACACTTTTAGCTCACGTTTTCTCGTAGTTGAACGTTTTTAAAAACTCGTCATACATATATATAGGATCAGGATCATGAGAGAATTTTTTTTAAATTGAGAACTATGAGAACAATTTTGGACCAAAAAAAACCAAAAAATGAAAAAAAAAGCATAAAATAAAAAAAACACAAAAATTAACAAAGTAAAAAAAACCAAAATTCTTATTTTATCATCCCGGTTTCATAAAACAAATAAATAAAAAAAATTAAAAAAACTCGGTTTAGCTAAATTATATACGCTATGTATAATATATACATATATGTACATTTACATGTTTTTTTGTACACATGTACATAATTTAAAGATAAATGACATTGTACATATGTGTATATTACGTAACTAAAGATTATATAAAGTTTTACATATGTGTATAATACGACGTTTTTTTTATTTTTTTAATGAAACCGGAATGAAATATAAGAATTTTGGTTATTTATTTTTTTTAAACTTTTATTATTTTTTGTTTTATGATTTTTTTAAAAGTGTTTTTAGTGGTGCAAAATGGTTCTCAAATTTCTCAATTTGCGAAGGGTTTTCTTAGGATCTTTACCCTATACACACACACACACACACACACACACACACACACACACACATATATATGTAGGGGTGAGTTAACGTACAATAATGGGTCATCGTACATTAGGTACACGACATTCCAGAGCGTTTGATTAAAAAACGCGCGGTGGCAATTTTATAAATAACCCAACAGTAGTTCGCGATCAAAATTCGTCGATTACAAATCAACTCTGATCCAAATTCGGAACTTGTCGCTCAATCTAATCCAATTTCTAAACTCTAATCATAGCTTAAAGTATGAAATCTCTAAAGTCAAAAACCAAATCAAAATTGAATGTCGTTGAAATCAAGAAATCTTCAAAATTTATCAAAAATTGTTGATTTAATCAATTGAATTGATGTGTAGAAGTGTTTAGAATCATCAATCGATTATGAAATTGTAGAATAATACACTTAATTGAGCTATGATTAGGGTTCATGTTTAAACGTTCTGCACAAAACTTTAAAAGTTCTGGACTTTTTTGTACAGAACTTCTAAACTTTTGTAGAAGTGTTCTGACAAAAATGAACACTAAAATGAACAAAAAGGTTAAACGTTCAGCTAATTAATATATTCTGACCAAAACCACAAGTTTAAACGTTCTGACAAAAAATGAACACCAAAATGACACAAAAAGTTTAAACGTTTAACTAATGCGTTCTGATCAAAAACTACAAATTTAAACGTTCTGACCAAAACGAACACCTTTAAGCGTTCAAGTTTAGATGTTTTGTACCGAAACTTTAGAAGTTCTAACAAAAGGTTTAGAAGTTCTATACAAAAACTTTATACGTTCTGTTTAAACGTATTATACGTTCTGTTTAAACGTTTAGAACAAAAATCAATTAAACTTTAAAAGTTTAGTACAAAAAGTTTATACGTTCTATTTATACGTTTTAGGTTAATGTTAATACGTTCAATTTTAAAACCTAGAACTCAAACTCAAAATTGATAACTGAAACTTCAAATTGATGATTAATTGTATCAATTTCAAAGTTTAATTGATCAATTAGTTGATCAATTTCAATTTCAATTGATCAATTTGATAAACTAACCTGTGAAAAACTCGTGACGGAGGAAGATGGTGTTCACGGCGGTAACGTCGATGGTCGCGACGGTGAATACAATCGTTGGACAGCGATGAATTGATGAACGGTGATAGTGAAGGCGTGCGGAATCGATGGGAGCAGTGGATCATAGTTGATGAAATTTATAATATTGCCATCGCGTGATTTTGAAATCAACTGTGTAAGAACTCGGGTACGTAATGTACGATTAGGAATTATTATATTGGATCTTTTATCTATATATATATATATATATATTAAACGATAATATAACAAACATATTAAACACGTTAGATATAACTTTTATCATTAAAGCTTCATTGACGATTCAAAATATATTTTTATTTAAACATTATTATTATTATTATTTATTTATTTGCTTTTATTTATTATATTAAATAATATTTAATTATTTAAATAAGTTATTTATTTTAATTGTTTAATTATCTATTTTATCAAGTAAAAAATTGATAGTATTTTTAATAGTTCCTTCAAACAAATGATAAAAATAACATTAATCCGTGCAATAATAATCACCAAAGAAATCAATCATTCAAATCCATAACCTCAATCATAACCCAAATCGCGTCGAAATCCGAATATATTATACACGTTATGTAATTTAAAGTTAGTCACATAATATTATTTAAATAGGAATCCTTGGTGATGTTGGGTTTTAACAAGATTATCAAAGCCATATAAACCCATTTATATGAAAAACGCAGCGGATTAAAAGTTTAAAATCTTGTTATATTGATTGATATAAAACCCGTTTTATATGTAAAACCCAAGCCCCGGATCCATATACGAATTTGCATGCATACAAAAACAAACATAGGGGGTTTATGTAGTACAACCTTTCAAGATGCAAGAAAGATGAATGAGATTACGGTTTGAATTGCAAGCCTTCAATAGAGAAGTGCCTCAAGCTTGTATACCCTCCAAGCCTTCAACAAACACCTTGTATGCTAGGATTTGTACTTAGAAAGCCTATTTCTTGTTCTTGTTCTTCCTTGAACCGATTTTTGGAGAGAAGAGAGAGAGGAGAGAGTGATTACAATATTGCATGTAATGTGGTTGGTTGTATTTTTGTTGTGTCCCAAGATGTATTAATAAGAGAAAATATCATAAATAAATGGGTGGGAAGTTTCCCCCCAAAAGTGGGCTGGTCCTACCAGATATTATTTTCTCTTTCTTCCTGGAACAGACTAATACCCATGTACTAGTCTCAGGACTAATACTCCATGTATCAGTCGCAGGACTAATACCCCATGTATTAGTTCACAGGACTAATATTCCATGTATTAGTCATAGGTCTATTGAAACTTTATGACATTTAACACTTTTAACATGCCATAAGTTTCATGCAACATACCACAACCATTATCATATATATATATATATATATATATATATATATATATATATCATTTAACCAACTTAAATAATATCGTAAGATAATCTCTCTTAATAAATTATCCTTATAATTTATCGATTTCTCAAGTGCAAATATTTAGAAACCCATATTCTAAATATCATAAGTGCTAATATTTATTTGTTAGATCATATCTACAATAAAGATTATGGTATTTGTCTAGCTTGTTATTTGGTATGACCCGACTAGGATCATAACGTACTAGCCACATCAACTCTAATATGTGTCTTGGGTAGACCGATTCCTACAATCTCCCACTTGCACAAGATACATAGAAGGTTGATGGAAATAGCAAATACCGCCTAACAACGGTTTACTACCCCTAATACGTATGACGAAGTGCCATTTAATAACATCATCCCCTTCAAGTCCCTTACTTGAAATGATTTAGGTGAATCTATCATTTATCCTTTTTGCCACAAATGTCATGTTAAATCCAGAGACACAGAGTGATCATTCTCTGTTGATTTAACTTTTCAGGCCTTAGACATTTAACTCTCAACGAATAAGAGGGACAAATCCCTTATTAACTACATACGTCTCTCACTATCACCTTGTATTATACTTGAGTTTAGCCTTATCTGACATGTTTCAGAGCAGCGAAGAACTAAGTCAAAGTATAATAGTCGATGATTATCAAGACCTAATATGTATCTCAGGTCGGAGGGTACTATGAAGTTCGCCTTTACTCAAGTTTACTTATGACCACAAATCACAAGGATTCCATGCAGGAAATTTGAGGGCGGGTCAATCCATTATTTATCCCGTAAATATCTATGAACCTTGGCAGCAAACCCTTTGCTATGTTCATACCTTATGAATATCTACCAATCCAAGTTCATAATAGTCTTACTTTCATATTTGTTCCAACAAGTATGATCGACTACGGAAGTTTAGAAAAATTCAATTATTCACGGATTTAAACATGCTAAAATGGAACATAACTCATAAGTCATAATCATAAACCATAATCATATGAATGAGTCAAAATAACAATTGTTCCGATATCCAAATACAAAATAGATCAAATCCAATCACTAGAATATCGAAGTCCTAAGGCGCAAGTATGACCCGCATGCTTCGGCCTTTCAAGGAGCTTCGTGAGTGGATCCACAATGTTTTGATCGGTGTGAACTTTGCGAATACATATCTTTCCCCTTTCAACTTCATCTCTTATGTAGTTGAATCTCCGCTCAATGTGTCTAGTCTTTTGATGTGCACGAGGTTCCTTGATTTGAGCAATCGCACCTTCGTTGTCATAAAAGATTTCTAGAGGGTCCTGAATGGTACGGACTACCCCTAGATCGGCCCCGAACTTTCTAATCCATGCAGCTTCTTGAGCTGCTAATGAGACGGCGATGTATTCAGATTCAGTGGTGGGCAATGCTACCACATCTTGTTTTGCGCTCTTCCAAGAGACAGCACCACCATTTAGAACGAAAACATATCCCGATTGTGATCGAGAATCATCTCGATCAGTTTGGAAACTCTGTGTAACCCTTTACAACGAGTTCCTCCTCACTAGAGCCATATATAAGAAACATATCCTTAGTCCTCCTAAGGTATTTCAATATGCGCTTAACTGCCATCCAATGGCTACTTCCCGGATTTTGTTGGTATCGACTTGTCGTGCTCAAAGCGCATGACACATCCGGTCTAGTGCAAATCATGGCATACATGATGGATCCTATAGCAAATGCATATGGGATTCCACTCATTTTGTCTTGCTCATCCTTTGAGCTTGGACATTGAGAAACACACAACATTGTTCCTCTTTGAATAGGTACCAAACCTTTCTTAGAGTTTTCCATCTTGAACCTTTTCAAGGTTTTGTCAATGTATGCACTTTGATTCAAACCTATCAATCGCCTTAATCGATCCCTATAGATCCTTATTCCTAGAATATAGGCAGCCTCATCAAGATCCTTGATGGAAAAACAGCTTCCAAGCCAGGCTTTTACACCTTCCAAGGTTGGAATGTCATTTTCAAATAGTAATATGTCATTGACATATAATACCAGAAAGGTAATGATGCTCCCACTAGCTTTCTTATACACACAAGCTTCATCAGCGTTTTTGATGAATCCAAATTTCTTAACTTCATCCTTAAAATGGTGATTCCAACTCCTAGATGCTTGTTTCAATCCATAGATTGATTTCTTCAACTTGCATACTTTATTAGGATATTGTGGATCGACAAAACCTTCAGGCTGAACCATATAGACATCTTGTTCAAGGTGTCCATTTAGAAAAGCAATTTTGACATCTATTTGCCATATCTCATAGTCATAATATGTGGCTATGGCAAACAATATCCTTATAGACTTACCATCGCCACGGGCGAGAAAGTTTCATCATAATCAATCCCTTGAGTTTGAGTGAAACCCTTAGCTACAAGTCTAGCTTTATAAGTATCCAAGTTTCCATGCATATCAGTTTTCTTCTTGAAAACCCAGTTACTTCCAACCAGTTTGGAATTAAGAGGTGGAGCAACCAGGTCCCATACTTGGTTGTCATGCATGGATTGCATCTCAACGTTCATGGCTTCTAGCCATTTATCACAATCAGATTGTGACATTGCATCTTGGTATGTGGTTGGTTCGTCAGAATCTACCACAAAGCATCCATCCATGAAAAATCCATATATTTTAGGTGGGGTGCTAATTCTACCATATTTGCGAACGTTTTGTGTGGGTTGATCAACCAATTGATCATTATCAACAACCTCTTGTTGATCCCTAGTGTCAACCAAACGTGTATCGTCTTGTGGTTCTCGATCCTCCTCGAGTTCCATAGTTCTATCAGTTCCTTCCATAAGGAACCTTCTTTCTAAGAACTTAGCCTTGCGAGCTATAAACACTTTATGCTCGTTTGGATTATAGAAGTAATATCCCATCGAATCTTCGGGATATCCTACAAAGATACACCTAGTGGATCGGATTTCATGTTTGTCTGGGTGTAGATCTTAACATAAGCTTCACAACCCCATACCCTTAAATATGACAGTGATGGAACCCTTCCATGCCATATTTCAAAAGGTGTCCTGTCCACTTTCTTGGTTGGTGCCATATTTAAAATGCGGGCATCAAAGGTCAGTGTGAAACCCCAAAATGATAGAGGTAATATGCTTTTAGCCATCATGGATCGAACCATATCCAATAAAGCTCGATTCCTCCTTTCAGACACACCATTATGTTGTGGTGTTCCAGGTGGAGTAAGTTGTGAGACAATCGCACAACTCCTAAGATGTTCTAGAAACGCATCATTGAGGTATTATCCTCCTCTATCCGAACGTAGTACTTTGATTGTTTTGTTGAGTTGATTTTGTACTTCATTTTGGAAGACTTTGAACATTTCAAAGGCTTCATTTTTGTGTCTTAACAACAACACATACTCATAGCGACTATAATCGTCGGTAAAGGTAATGAAGTATCTTTCACCATTCCTTGTCATTGTCCTAAAAGGACCACATACATCCGAATGTATGATACCTAATAAGTCTTTCGCCCTTTCATTAGTTCCACTAAATGGTTCTTTGGTCATTTTTCTCAATAAACAAGATTCGCATTCATCAAATGAATCATCACTTGATTTCAAAAGACCATTCTTTTGAAGTGTATGAATGCGATCCTTGTTTATGTGACCAAGGAGACAATGCCAAAGAAATGTTTTACTCAAATCCAATTTAAGTCTTTTGGTGCTTGCTTGGTACAATGATTTATCAATGGATGTATCATCATGAACCAATTCATAAATGCCATTAAACGGCATCGCTTTAAAATAAAAGACATCATTCATGAATACATAAAAACCATTGTCTACAAACTTGAAATCATAACCAAATTGTCTTAATACAGAAACAGAGATAATATTCCTAGTCAAACTAGGAGAGTACATAATGTTTTTCAAAATAACTTCCAAACCACTTGGAAGTTTTAAAACATAATCTCCTCGGGCTTGGACGTCAACCTTTGCTCCATTGCCCATGAAGAGACTTATATCTCCTTTCTTGAAATCATTTCTTCTTTTGAACCCCTGCAATGAATTGCAGATATGAGTTCCACATCCGGTATCCAATACCCATGAGTTAGAAGAAATAATATTAAGATCAATATGGATCATGAAGGTTGTACCTGAGGTTTTCCCCGCATCCCTCTTAGCTTTCAACTCCTTGAGATAGGTAGGACAGTTTCTCATCCAGTTACCTATCTTCCCACAACCAAAGCACGGATCCTCAGCGCTAACCTTTAGCTTCTTGAGTTTGGGTTCCGCCTTTGCCTTTCCCTTGAACCCCTTCTTGACTTGCCCTTTACCAACGGCAACTTCTGCCTTTGGTTTCGGGTGATGCCTTTTCTTCAAGCCACCCTCATTAATCGCAAGAACGGGTAAAACCTTTTTACCCATGCCGGCTTTGGCTGTCTTAAGCATTGCGTTAAGCTCACCAATGCTTTTTCTCATCCGTTCATGTTGTAGTTCATGAAGAATGTCTCAAACCTTTTAGTTAGGCCGTTCAGGAACAAATCCGTGGCTAACTCTTTTGAGACGGGACAGTTAAGCCGTTCAAGCCGATCAACATCTTAAGCATATAAGATGACACGGATTGGGTTTCTTCCATATGACATGCATGAAGTGTTCGAACCGTTTCGAAGCGCTTCACCCTTGCTTGAGTAAGGAACATTTCATTAAGCTGGGTTATCATGTCATACTCCCCATGATTCTCGAAATCCTTTTGGATCTCGGGAATCATTGTTCCCAACATGAGGCAAGAAACTTTCACCAAATCTTCGGTGTTGTCACACCCTCAAAATCCACTAACGGAGTTTTACCGTCAGAGGGTGTGAACTAACAGGATCGGATTCATTAGTTATAATCAAACCATAAAACAAAGTTTTCAAACCACGAAAACGTTTACGAGTAATTAAATGCGGAAGCGTAAAAACCAGGAAATAAATGTTGCGTCACGCAGGACGACTTAAACCAAATGATAACAGTTTTAAAAAAAATAGTTTGCATAACAAAAGCGTTTCAATCAATGCATGATCCTATACCGCGCGCCCCGCCTCGGCTACCTGAGAATAACATACTAAAAGTGTCAACACGGGGTTGGTGAGTTCACAAGTTTATGTAAAATAAAGCGTTTAGCGTTTGCGTTCAGCATTTTGCGTTCAGCGTTTTGCGTTACCAGATAGTGTTATGTTAATTATATATCTATAGGTAGCTAGCCTATAAAACAAGTATTACTAAGTGTTCGACACCGAAGCTGACTGTTTATCATTTGCCTTGCCACCAGGTCTATCCCGACCATGGTATGTGTTTAGCCAAGATTACACCCATTCGACCTCCAGTCGAGTTTAGCGTTGGGTGGGGTTTGTCAAACCCAGTAGTACTACTCAACAATGACTCGCTATTATCCAATATTAAACGGTTCGATGTGAATGAAGGACTTTAGTTATTGCGTTTGCCACTTAGTCTTTACAAGTGATATATAATCTATATTAACAAAATCTTAAATGCGTTTTCGGAGTATGTTATCTCCCCCAAGTGAAAAGCGTTTGAAAACAGTTTAAAAGGGGTAAGTGAACTCACTGTTTGCGAAAAATTCCCAAAATAAATCACCAAGTGATGCGCGTCACAGAAAACTCTCTCTAGCGTTCTAAAACAACAAGGAGATTTTCTAAGTATCGGAACTAATATCGACTCTCTAGACCCGGCACATAATTCCTAAGCACAAGTTACATTTCGTGTTTGTTTGTGAATCGTGTGTGACTTAACAAGCACATTTGTGATACGCTACGTGTGTGAACAATTATTTACGTGTCATGTATTAATAATGTACATCACTAGCATATTCCCCGCAGGGGCAATTTGGTCAAAACACCACAACTATTTAGCAAGTATTCCCCGCAGGGGCAATTTGGTCAAAACATAACAATTATATAGAAAGTATTCCCCACAGGGGCAATTTGGTCAAAACATAACAATTATATAGCAAGTATTATGTTTCATGCATTTTCACAAAATTCAGCAGCTAGTTTCACCGAGACAGAAATTCTACTTGAAAGATTGTACTATTCCACCGATCATAGCATCTCAATTAATCTACCAAAAATCATCACAAAAGCATGTATGTGTTAGGTTTCCAGAACATATTTTTTTTGTATTTTTATTCCATACATATTTCTCACAAAGATCAATTTACCACAGCAAACTCATAACAGTCAAATTTATGCGCAACAGAATGTTATTTGAAATTCCTGTTAAACGAAAAATCCAATAAATGCAAGACCACTTGGGTTAGGTTCCTAACTCAATAAGTCAACTTACAGAAGTGGAACCCACCCAATTGGTCTTGTAGTTCATGAGATATAACATTTACAAAACAACCTAACAGCAGGTCTAACAACTCAGCTTTGCACAACGTTTGTGTAAAATCATAAAGGTTAACTTATACACGTCCAAAAATTGCAAATTTATATTCTTTAGAAACTAGACTCAACCTAGTTTACAGTAGTATCAATAATCTCAACCAATTTTCACATTTACAACCAGATACAGTCAATTGAACATCAACAACACAATCTGTCCAGAAACTGTTTGCATCAAAACTCAACAATTTAACCATCTATAAACCACAATTCATTCATATAACACTCTAGACTCCATAATCATTATCCATGCACATCAATTACACATTACATACATGATTAGGGTTTTATTTGATCTCAAAATCAAGACATAACAATTAACATGTAACAATATCAATTCTAGTTATCAAATCATCATCAATACACCATCAAATCAAACAAAATCATATGAACACAATAACATATAGAAATCGGACCTAGGGTTTATAATTATACCTTCAAAACACCAATACAAGCAAGAGGAAGGTAGGAGATGGCTAGAAACGGATGTAGGATGCTTCAATTGTGAAAAACCAAGATCAAAACCAAGTGATATGTGTGTGTATGTGAGCCGATTGTGAGGAGAGGGGGAGCAAGGGCTGCCGTCGGTTTTCGTGAGAGAAAGGAAGAGGAGTTTAGGGTTTTATAATATTATTAATAATAATCAAGTTACATCTAGGTCCCTCCACTTCCAAATGTTACTTTTCTAGCTTAATTAACTTAGTTTGCACATTGAGTTAACGTTATATAACATGTTATCACATAACACACAAGTCTAACACATAATTATCACATAATTATTGTTTTGACGTTTTTCGTTTATTCACCAATTGTTTGCGTCAAGTCGTTTGCGTTTCGGTGCAATTCCCGAAAGACTACACATGTAGTAAGTGTCAAGCGTCATTTAAACCCTAGTTTAAATGTAATGAAGTGTGCGTTATAGATTCAATGATCTTAAGTTTGAATTGACGGAGTTGAGTTAACGGAGTTAACCTGAAATTGACGATTGTCACATCATTCCCATGTTAAAGAATTTTCGTCCCGAAAATTTGAGTCAAGTTGTGACGAGTGTCTGAAAAAGTAAGAAAAATTTTCAGTTTGTCATATCATCCCCTAGTAGAAAGAAATTTCGTCCTGAAATTTAATTCATACCTCCGGTGATTTCTGACGGTTTGTCGGGTTTCGCGGTTTTCTTTGTTTGGTCAGCCCTTCAAAAAAGTGAGGATACTTTTTCATCATTTGATCCTCGCGTTCCCACGTGAACTCCGGTCCACGTCTCAAGTTCCAACGAACCTTAACGATTGGAATTTTGCAGTGCTTGAGCATTTTGGTTTCCCAATCCAAAACCTCGACTGGTTCTTCAATGAAACGTAACTGTTCATCAACTTGCAGTTCATCCAAAGGGACTACTTGGGTTTCATCAGATAGGCATTTCTTCAAATTGGATACGTGGAATACATTGTATACGCCACTGAGTTCCGTTGGTAGGTCCAGTCGGTACGCCACCGGACCAATGCGCTCAGTTATTCGATAAGGACCAACATATCGTGGGTTGAGTTTGTTTCGCTTACCAAAGCGAACCACACCTTTCCAAGGTGAGACTTTGAGTAACACTTGGTCATTCACTTGAAATTCGAGAGGTTTTCAGCGCTTGTCGGCGTAACTCTTTTGGCGATCTCGTGCTGCTGCCATGCGGTTTCGGATTTGAACAATCTTTTCCGAGGTTTCGAGTACCAGTTCTGGACCAGTGATTTGGCTGTCACCCACCTCTGCCCAGCAGAGTGGTGATCGACACTTCCATCCGTACAGTGCTTCAAACGGCGCTGCTTTAATACTTGCGTGGTAGCTGTTATTATACGAAAACTCTACCAAAGGTAAGTGAGGTTCCCAACTTTTTCCGAAATCCAATACGCATGCACGCAACATATCCTCCAGGGTCTGAATAGTTCGTTCACTTTGCCCATCCGTCTGAGGATGGTATGCTGTGCTCATATCAAGACGGGTGCCTAGTGCGCTTTGTAGCAACTTCCAAAAGTGCGAAGTGAAACGGGAATCTCGATCCGAAATGATTGAGACATTTACTCCGTGTCTAGACACCACTTCTTTCATGTATACGCGAGTCAGTCTTTCCATTTTGTCCGATTCCTTAATCGCTAAGAAGTGTGCAGACTTAGTCAACCGGTCAACGATCACCCAGATGGTATCGCATCCTGTTGGTGTCTTAGGTAAACCCGTGATAAAATCCATTGAGATGTGTTCCCATTTCCACATTGGGAGTTCCGGTTGTTGCAGTAGACCAGATGGTTTCTGGTATTCTATTTTGACTCTGGCACAAGTCAAGCATTTGCTCACGTAGGTGGCAATGTCGGCTTTCATGTTTGGCCACCAGTAAAGTGCCTTTATGTCATGATACATTTTATCTGAGCCAGGGTGGATAGAATATCGGGACTTGTGTGCTTCGTCCATCACCAGAGTTCTCAACCCTCCGTACCGTGGAACCCAAATCCGGTTCTCAAAATATCGGACCCCGTCCGATCTGGTTTCAAGTTGCTTGTTCATGCCCCGCATGAGTTCCGATGGAAGATTATCATCTTTCAAAGCTTCGAGTTGCGCCTCGCGAATCTGGTCGGGTAAGTTTGCATGAATCGTGAGTTGCAATGCTCGCACTCGTCTGGGTTTATCTGTTTCTTTTCTACTGAGAGCGTCGGTCACTACATTGGCCTTGCCAGGGTGGTACTTGATGGCACCATCATAATCCTTTAGCAGCTCGACCCAACGACGCTGTTGCATATTCAGCTCCTTCTGATCGTAGATATGTTGGAGACTCTTGTGGTCGGTGTAAATGGTAAACTTGGTACCGTACAAGTAATGCCTCCATATCTTAAGGGCAAACACCACAGCTCCGAGTTCCAAGTCATGGGTCGTGTAGTTCTTCTCGTGAACCCGTAGTTGTCGAGAGGCATAAGCTATAACCTTCTCGAGTTGCATCAGCACACAACCGAGACCTTGTATTGATGCGTCACAGTGTACCTCGAAATTTTCCGTTCCCTCGGGGAGGGCTAGGATAGGGGCGCTACAGAGTTTGGTTTTCAACAGTTGAAAAGCGGATTCTTGCGCGTCACCCCAATTGTACTTAGTGCCTTTGTGAGTCAAAGCGGTGAGGGGTTGAGCAATCTTTGAAAATCCCTCGATGAAACGTCGGTAGTAGCCGGCCAGTCTAAGGAATTGCCGCACCTCAGTCGGTGTCTTAGGTGCTTCCCAGTTTTTGATGGCCTCTACCTTACCGGGATCGACATGGATACCATTCTCGTTGATCACATGTCTTAAAAAGTGAACCTCGCGAAGCCAAAACTCACATTTTGAGAGTTTAGCATACAGTTGTTCCTTCTTCAATAATTCCAGAATTACCCTTATGTGTTCTTCATGGTCAGCTTCGTCCTTGGAGGAGACGAGAATATCATCAATGAAATCAATCACAAACTTGTCGAGGTACGCCTTGCATACTTGATTCATGAGATCCATAAATACGGCTGGTGCGTTGGTTAGGCCAAAAGGCATAACCGAAAACTCGTAGTGACCATACCGTGTTCTGAAAGCCGTCTTTGAGATATCTTCTTCGCGCACTCTTAGTTGGTGGTAACCGGATCGCAGATCGATCTTCGAGTAGTAACTCGATCCTTGGAGCTGGTCAAACAGATCATCAGATCGGGGTAAAGGATAACGGTTCTTGACCGTCACCTTGTTCAACTCCCGGTAGTCGATGCACATGCGGAAAGTCCCGTCCTTCTTTCTGACAAATAAGACAGGGGCTCCCCAAGGCGATGAGCTAGATCGGATAAAACCCTTATCCAACAAATCTTGCAACTGAGTGGACAGTTCCTGAAGTTCCGCCGGTGCGAGCCGATATGGGGCTCGTGCTATGGGTGTTGCACCGGGTGTCAACTCGATTTGGTATTCGACTTGTCGTATAGGAGGGAGTCCAGGCAAATCCTCCGGGAAAACTTCCGGAAAATCTCGCACAATCGGTATATCTTCAATTCGCTTCTCCTCCGCGGGTTTCTCGACAATATGCGCTAAAATTGCCGGATGACCCTTTCGTAGATACTTCTGCGCCTTCATGAGGGTAATGACGCTGGTGGTCATGCCGCTTCTCTCACCTCGGATCGAAATGATCTCGCCGGAAGGGGTAGTAATGTGGACTATCTTGTCATGACATATAATCTCTGTTCGGTTATGGGATAACCAGTCCATGCCGACCACGACATCGAAACTACTAAGCGTAAAAGGAATAAGGTCGATATCAAAGACATGACCTGCCAGTTTTAACCTACATCCCGCAAGTACATGAGTCGTTACTATAGTCTTACCGTCAGCTAATTCAACAGGAAACTTAGCATCTAACGGAGTTGGAGTTAGGTCTAAGAGTTGGCTAAAGGCTTTCGACACAAAGCTCCTATCAGCTCCAGTGTCAAACAATACAGAAGCAAAACAATCGTTCACAGGGAACTTACCAGTCACCACGTACGGATCATTGCGGGCTTGACCTGACCCAATAATAAAAGCTCTTCCTTTACCATTGTTTCCACCACCACTGCCACTTCCATTACCTCCATTGTTGTCGTTCTGTTTCAGCTTGGGGCAGTCTTTCTTAAAATGTTCCTCTTGTCCACACTCAAAACATCCCTTGGTTGTCATGGGTGGTTTAGGAGCACCCTTTGCCGCAAGGTCTCCTCTACATTCCTTTGCCTGGTGACCCATCTTTCCGCATCTCTGACACTTGACACAGTCACACGGGCCGGCATGATGATAGTTGCACCTGTTGCACTTCGGATATTTCCCAGCATAGCCGCTCGAACCCTGCCCGCTACCGTTGTTATTGTTGTTGTGACCCTGATTGTTGAAGCTTTGAGTGAATTCGGGCTTGCGGTAGTGTTGTTGCTGTGGGAGGTTCGAGGATGAGGATCTGGTGTTGTCAAACTTTCTCTTTCCGCTGCTCGGGTTGCTGTTGCTGTTGTTGTCATTACTCGGGTTGTCACGGGCTTTAGTGGTTGAACCCCTAGGTGGTAGCGCACCTTGGGTCACTGCTTGATTCGTTAGTTTGTGAGCTAACCGAATAGCTTGTTGAATCGTGGTTGGTCTGGAAGACGTTACCATGCCCTGAATTTGCGGTGCTAACCCATCAATATACATTTCAATCCTCTTACTCGGCGGATCCACCATCCGCGGACACATCACAGCTAACTCGTAAGAACGGGTAGTGTAGTCTTCGATTTCTGAACCCACCATCTTCAATAACCAAAATTCTGACTCCAACTTTGCAATCTCCTCTCTCGGACAGTACTCCTCTCGCATCATGTTTTTGAACTCCTCCCAGTTCATCGCGTTAGCCAGTTCCAATCCAAGGATCTGTACGTTCGAATTCCACCAAGTGAGGGTAGAATCCTCAAGTGTTCCAGCAGCGAATTTGACCCTACTGGCATGGGGACAATTACACATCTCAAACGCCGATTCGGCCTTCTCAGCCCAACGCAGGAAGCCTATATCTCCCTCAGTGCCCTTAAACGAACTGGGCTTGCAGTCAAGGTAATTCTTGAAGGTACACGTTCCAATTGGACCTCCAGCTTGGTTCTGAACATGTGCGGCTAGAGCGGCCGCCGCATGGTCATTCAGCAGAGTTTGGAGTTCTGCTGCAGTCAAGTTGATGTTACCACGTCTGTGTCCAGCGTTTCTTCCTACCATTTCCTAGAATCACAGCGTAAGATGTTGAACATGAGTTTTTCTTTCATATGCAACACGCCATACGTGTAATAAAAAGATAGGTAAGAAAGAAATAAGAAAAAAACATCACATCACAACCATCTATTAATCCAAATAATAATTCATGATTAAAACCATTGTATTAGCTACAAAGTATTTCCAATCAATCCTTAAAATCATAGAAAATAGTAGTTTGGATGGAGACAACCCCTCCATCTAGGTGTTATCATCCTTAGATGTCATCGTCTGAGGACACCTCTGAGTGTGCCTCCTCCTCAGCCGGTTCTTCCTCCGGTTCTTCTTCGGGTTCCTCCTCGGGATCTTCCTCGGGATCTTCCTCGGGTTCCTCTTCAGGCTCTGCCTCAGGTTCTGCCTCAGGTTCGGCTGCGTTCTGAGCAATTTGCATTTGTAAGACATCGCAACGCTCTAGAGCTATCTCGGTTCGGGTCCTTGCTACTTGGAGTTGCTCTTGCAAGTCTATCATCTCGGCTTGCATCTTTCTCATAATCTTCATCTGTTGATCACTAGCCTCTTGCATTTCCTTCATTGCCACTGTCATGCGGGAAATTTCCTCCTTAGTCTCGGTTCCATCTTTTAACAGTCCGGAAACGTTAGCTCTCGTATAGCGCATGTAACCCACGTCACGCTCCAAGCATGAAACAACAGCTGCGAGAACTCGCTCTAGAGGTTCGGTTATGGGTGGTAGGGTGTTGGGGTAAGCAGGGTGGTTCGGGTGAGGTAACGGGGGAACTTGTTCGCGATAGACCATACGTCTGATCATATTAGGGTACCAATCCCAGCTAACTTCGTTTTCGTACATGCCTCCGGATAAGCGGTACCTCTTCGGTGCGGGAGCTTCGAGTTCCGGGACAACACGGGGTGGCGATAAGGTAGGTAACTGCGGTTCCTTCCCATGTGCATGATTCATCGGATCGGATGATGATGAGGGTGGCGTCGACATCCCTACAGGTAAGCCGTGTATTCTTTAATTGTGAAAAACCAATATCAAAACCAAGTGATATGTGTGTGTATGTGAGCCGATTGTGAGGAGAGGGGGAGCAAGGGCTGCCGTCGGTTTTTGTGAGAGAAAGGAAGAGGAGTTTAGGGTTTTATAATATTATTAATAATAATCAAGTTACATCTAGGTCCCTCCACTTCCAAATGTTACTTTTCTAGCTTAATTAACTTAGTTTGCACATTGAGTTAACGTTATATAACATGTTATCACATAACACACAAGTCTAACACATAATTATCACATAATTATTGTTTTGACGTTTTTCGTTTATTCACCAATTGTTTGCGTCAACTCGTTTGCGTTTCGGTGCAATTCCCGAAAGACTACACATGTAGTAAGTGTTAAGCGTCATTTAAACCCTAGTTTAAATGTAATGAGGTGTGCGTTATAGATTCAATGATCTTAAGTTTGAATTGACGGAGTTGAGTTAACGGAGTTAACCTGAAATTGACGATTGTCACAGGTGTATTTCAGCCAATCCGCATAGACATCCAAGTTATTGACATCGGGTTCGTCGTGAATAGGATAATCTAAAATACAGGACTTCTTCTCTTGCTTGATAACAATTCTAAAGTTTCGATAGCAGTCCATAAAGTTGTTAAAGTTTAGACGATCCTTGTCCAGAATGGATCTAAGTGATAGATTATACACATGAGGGATAATAGCGTTCTATTGATTGTTTGCGGCCATCTATAAAGAATTTAACAAAGTTCAATTTAGTATTTTCAATATCAATAAATATTAATCTTTAATACCCTTTATTGTCTCCATTACAATTATTGATTAAAATCTAGAATCCAAAATTTCATTCAAATAGTAGTTAGGTGACCTTTATCCTACTATTCAAATTAACAAGATACTCAACGTTTGACAATTGTAACCCTTTGCAACTTCTTGTTTTATGGGATCGGTTAAAAATCATATGTTTTGTTGGCATGTTTAATCCCATCAACACCTTTGAACGCCATGTGTCGGTGACCCTATTCACATGGTTTCCAAATCAAATCGTCCTACTTATACCCACGTGTGAGTTTACAAATATAAGTGGTTAGGTGACCCTCATCCCACAAGTATTGTAAAACCAACTTAATATCACGACTTTCCTTAAACGTAGTTAGGTGACCCTTACCCCACATCAAGGCTACAAGTGACTTAAGTGTCGTATAAAAGGATGGTGTTCAACTCGTTTTAAAAGGAATTTTAGTTTTCAAAATTCTAGATTGGAAAACTATTTAATGTACCTTCCATTTGCATGTATTCAAATGTATGGTACCTTTGAAAACAGTTTTCAAGTTCCATTTAATAAAACCCATTTTATTGTGAAATCATTAACCTTTAATAAAACCAATTTTATTACCCAATGATTTCTAAGGAATCAATTTTATGCAAGTTGTTGATATTAAGTTTGTTAATTATCCTTATCCAAATAAGATAAAACAAAATATATAAATCAACCATGCAAGCATAAATAAACAACCACAAGTTCATAACCTTAGCCACCTAATCTTGGCCACACTTGTTAACTGAAACAAGTGTGCCAAAAGGTCTCTTCTAAAGGATGAGAAATGACACATGGCATATGTCGGTGAACTCCCACTTGATCCTGCATCCATATGCTTCAAGTGTCCACCTTGTGTTGTGAGTCTTCCACTTTATTTGGGCTTCCAATTGGGCTCCAACTTCAGCTCCTTGCTTCCATGGGCCTCCAAGTTTGGGCTTTGGTCTTTGGGCTAGAATCCCATCTTGGACTATGAAGTCCATTAAGGTCCAAAACCAAAACCGTAACCTTGTTGCATCTTCTTTTACAAAAAATATATCCTAATACATTTTTCTCTAGTAAAAGAAATACAACTAATCTACTTATTATTTCAAACCAATATGAAATGAATAAATATATTACAAACCCAAATAAATTAATATTACAACCATATTGAATATTGAATAAATCACAACACAAACACACATCCAAACATAAGGTCATGGCTAGGTTATGAACATCCAAATGCACATCCAAATATGCAAGTATTACATGTCTAAAATGGTTCCCCTTGTGAAACTCAAACTTTCGGCCAAGGATAAGAAATACCGAAAGTTTCGGGGTTTGTCCAAACAAAACAACCAATCATCCAAATGACTTAATTCTTCAAGATTATCACATGCATGTAAAGTATAACCTTGAAGAACCAAGGCGTAACCAAAAGCCCCAAAAATTTCGGCCATATGGTGAACAACACCATAAAACCCGAAAATTTTTCGATCTATTGATGCATGTATCCGTATAAGCGGCTCTTGATGCCATTGTTGGGTTTTAACAATATTATCAAAGCCATATAAACCCATTTATATGAAAAACGCAGCGGATTAAAAGTTTTAAATCTTGTTATATTGATTGATATAAAACCCGTTTTATATGTAAAACCCAAGCCCCAGATCCATAAACGAATTTGCATGCATACAAAAACAACCATGGGGGGTTTATGTAATACAACCTTTCAAGATGCAAGAAAGATGAAGGAGATGACAGTTTGAATAGCAAGCCTACAATAGAGAAATGCCTCAAGCTTGTATACCCTCCAAGCCTTCAAAAACACCTTGTATGCTAGGATTTGTACTTAAAAAGCCTCTTTCTTATTCTTGTTCTTCCTTGAACCAATTTTTGGAGAGAGGAGAGAGAGGAGAGAGTGATTACAATATTGCATGTAATGTGGTTGGTTGTATTTTTTTGTGTCCAGATATTATTTTCTCTTTCTTCCTGGAACAGACTAATTCCACATGTACTAGTCTCAGGACTAATACTCCATGTATCAGTCGCCGGACTAATACCCCATGTATTAGTTCACAGGACTAATACTCCATGTATTAGTCAAAGGTCTATTGAAACTTTGTGACATTTAACACTTTTAACATGCCATAAGTTTCATTCAACATACCACAACCATTATATATATATATATCATTTAACCAACTTAAATAATATCATTAGATAATCTCTCTTAATAAATTATCCTTATAATCTATCGATTTCTCAAGTGCAAATATTAAGAAACCCATTTTCTAAATATCATAAGTGCTAATATTTATTTGTTAGATCATATCTACAATAAATATTTTGGTGGTTGTCTAGCTTGTTATTGGGTATGACCCGACTTGGATCATAACGTACTAGCCACATCAACTCTAATATGTGTCTTGGGCAGACCGATTCGTACAGGTGGTATATCCCAAAGGGTTTATCTTTCTCACATCATCCTTAGTCTTTTGTTCGCCTAATCAGGTGAGTAATCACTCCTCTTTTTACTTCTTTTTTAATCCTTTTGGAGACATATGCGTATTTATAGTATTTATATACTATCTAGTATTCAAAACCGTAATTGTTTAACCCTTGTGTTTATATCAGTTTATACCTTACTTGTTACGTGCTTATATGCTTTATGTGAATCGCATTCGGAAAGGTCAAACATTTTCTCAGTCTAGTATGATCTTACCACAGTCGTAGTGGTCTGCGTGCGACGCATTGATAATGGTTTCACCGAAATCTCATTTTTGGTAACCAAAGCCCATTCGCATTGCAACGGTTTAGCTCTTTCTTTATGGTTTGGTTGATTGTTTATATACTATGGTTTAACTGTTTATTTTCACATGAATAGTTTGCATCTTTCTTTACTTATTTTATATAATTACTGTTGTGTCTTAAACTAGGGTTTTACTCACTCAACATGTGTTGTTGACAAAAAATATATATTTTTTACGCATTTGCAGGTTATCAGCTTAGTTATTTTGCAAGATAAAGATCATGTAGAGATGTCCCTTTTAGGATACAAATTTGATTAATCAGTGTTGTAATTTCTTTATACTTGATGTACTTAACTATAATTGTTTTATTTAGATAAATTAAATAGATATTGTCACTCTTAAATATTGTATGATAGTACCTGGAGAGCTGTGGACAATAAGTTCTCGCCTCGAGATTTCCGTTGTAGGTTGGGGTGTGACAGATTGGTATCAGGGCCGAAGGTTTAAGATAGGTCGTTAGTGGTGCCTTAGTAACATGTTTAGGAGCCCCGTACGTGCTTATTTGTTTACCTGATGTGTTCTGTTTGATTGTTTACAGCTCACGTAGTTACCTGCTAGATTAAGTACTTATTTAATTGTTTAATTAACTGTTTATTTTATTTGTCCAACACTTACTCACAACTCCGAAGCTATGCTTCACTCTCAAAATATTTTATTACTTCAAGACTATATCTCATTCTCAAAATTTTTATAACTTCGATGCTATGCCTCAATCTTAAAATAAATAAATAAAAATCTATTAAATTTTATTAGATTTCTTTTTATTGTCGGAAATTTCCTTGAGAATTTCCTAGCTTTTTTTTTGCTCTTTTTCACTTAAAACTAGGGAGTGTGACAAGATTCCCCGCCATAGTGGAAATTGTCATGCAACCGACACTTTAAGCGTTTAACGTAATCGTCTAAACGATTACGCCCTTAATTGTTTTTTATTGTTTTAAAATGTCTGGTCGGGTGTAAAACCCATCGGAAGCCATGGACACCCCAATTGTGCATTTACATATTTCGTTATACTTGCGATATTTTGTTGGAACATTATCATCCGTGGTGATACACGAGATGTTTCAACTACTTATGCTTGAGTTCGTTTATTCGTTACTTAGTTTACCCGGTTAAATCGCCATGTAACGCTCATGGGCCGAAAAACTTAATTGATTCATTAAATTCATTAATTAAGTTGGGCCATTCAAATTACCATGTAATGCTCATGGGATGCCAACTCACACATTTTTTTTGGTTTTGGTATGCTAATAACTTGGGGAAACAAAATGCTATGGAACGCTCATGGGAAACCCAACACATCGAAGAACATTCGTTATTTGTTTATTTGTTTGTTTATTTGATTTTATACGAAACGATTTATAATTTGACTTAACTATTCTATTATTTTATTATTCTATTATTATATTATTCAATTACTTACTTACTAAATCATTTTTTAATCAAGATCAATTGATTCGATCTATTCATAGACTCAAAACATTTTTTTTACTCTCTTGATCGGATACAAATCATTCATTCATCAAGACTAGGTTATCACGAGCCAACTAAAACAATTTACACTCTATTATTGAAATTGGTTTTCACCTATTAATCTTATCATGTTATTATAATATCATTACCTCAAGTGATTTAAATAATATAGCACAATTTAATACTCATGATATCATATACTTTAAACTTATTTCAAAACCTCAAATTCTAATTTGTTGAAAACATATAAAACTTTGATAAAACTTTTTTCTCTCATCAAATCAACTCAACGATTATCGATTTAGATTCTAACTTGTCCTTAAGTTATGAATAAACATCCGCATAACATATCTATGTTTCGTTTTACACAATAACTCATATAAAATATACACAACTATCCAATCTTCTCATTAAATCACATCTTTATTAATCATAGAATGTTTTCTCAACATCAACAATATCAATCTTTTATTTTCTATAACCGCCTCATGACCACATGTTTAGTCAAGGAGATAGCTCCTGCGATCTCTAAAATATAAACTCAATTTCCAAAACATAAATACAATCAACTAAATCTTGTTCATTAAACTAATTGTTGGTAATTTTGATTCATTTACCCCAAGTCATTCTCATAACAACAAAAATAACAAACACAAGTCTAAACATCAATTATATGTTGTTAATCAAATTAACAATCAAACTCAACAAAATCATAGCGTCTCAAACAAGAAACTTTACTTCAATTTTTACTCGTTATTGTAAGGCCCCGTTCCCGGTGCCTCATTTTAGCGTCGGATTTACTCATAAACACAGTTCTACAAATCAGAGTTTATTAAAACTTTCACGGAAACGTTAAATTTAATCATTCGATACAAAACATTTGATCTTTTCTTTAAAACATACATATACAACATCATATTTAAATCATCATTTCTCTTCCAGCTTCAGATACCAGCAATTCAATCCATGCCATGTGCCATCCTCATGCTAGCTTCTTAGTCTGCTCACCTGCGTGCATACTAGATGAGTGAGCTCTAGTTAATCAAGCAACTTACCATACAACCATTACATGCAATTATATACGTGTCCGAAGACACATAATCCGCTGGCTATTCTGCTCACCTTAGCGATTGACCACTTATCTATCACCTACGCCTTAGCAACTTGTCTACGGGAGCACATAGAGGCTTGCCCTCCCATGCACTCACGTTATGCCACTTGTTAACGAAGGCACGTAGAGGCTTGTCATCCCACGTACTCTCGTCATGCCACTTTAATAATGAAGGAATGCATAGCTTACCCTACCACGTACAATCGTCATGCCACTAACACCCTTAATAGATCTCTTACCACTTCTACCACACTTTATTCTACTTGTATACATCACACTTCCTATCATATCATCATTTACATAATAAACAAGTTACATCATAGCATTTATAAACACTAGTAACCACTTAACAATCATGCTCCTTGGCGATACGTGCAATATCCGAAGATCGTTCACGCACCGTCAAGAATTCATAAATAACTCGTATATCATCTATAGTATACACTTACCACTTAAGGTAAGTTATTCACACTTCACATCGAGTATGCACACAACCCCGAAAACATAACAAGGAAATGGGGCTAGAAACTCACCTGAACTCGGTTAGGTTCACCGTTAATGGTTATTCCCTTCTTTAGCTTTGCACGACTAACTGTATAACAATTAGACGCATCAATTAACTATCACTACCCATATCGTCTTTCTTGTTTAATTATTACCCTCAACGAAAGGGGTCCGGTGGCAGCACTCCTGGAAGTAGGATTCTCGGGGCGGCAGCCCCAAGCGGGGTCCAAGGGGCAGAGCCTTTGGCTGGGGTTAAGTTGTCTTAACACATTTTCCATTAGGATTTCATAATATTATTTTATGGATAACTCGTTAATCCTTTAAGGTATCTTTCGCTAATTAATAAAGTCCAAGGGCTATTTTGTAAATAAATAATTCTTCTCTAAGTCCAGGGCCTTTCTGTCATTCATCCAAAGTCTAGTTCGTTATCCAGTTCTCAGTTTCTGATTCGTTATTCAGATTCATAATGAATTAGGACTCTATAACGAGTGGAGTACTGATTCGTTATATCATAACGAATTACCACTTATGGATCTTCATAAAGAATTGAACCTTTATAATGAACTGGCCTTCTATAACGAACTGGTCCTTATAAAGAATTGGACCTTATGACGAACTGGTCCTCATAAAGAATTGGACTAGTTTGTCATTCTTTCCCTTAACGAATTAGCTAACGAATCAAGGCTAGTTCGTTAAACCTCCGTTAATGAATTAGGGTTAGGTCAGTGTAACATTCTCTGACACATCTACTGTTCCGGCGCCGCCTTTCCGGTGCCGCCGTTGCCGGAAAAACGGGATCTCTCCAGATTAGCGAGATCTCGCTCATTTCACCACTGTTTTCATCGTTTTTCGTCTCGTTCGATCCAGATATGAGCTAAGGTGATCCCAAGCTCATCTTTTGACCGGTTTATAACCGATTCCATCCGGATTTCGTGACTTTAACGGTTAAAGGTGTCGGCTTGTCGTTTCGCGACTAGATCTAGCGGGTTTGGGTTTATAGAATATCATACTATTGTTACCTCGGGTCGGAACTCAATTCTTCTTCTTGGTTTCGGCTAGAGAGAAAGAATAAGAGAGAGAGCTTAAGTGTGTGTTTTGGGTGGTGTAAGGGATATGAGTAAATGAATGAAATAAAGGGGTAATTATGGTTTATATATTATGCGTCATGGGCCTAAGCCCATGGTCTTCCTCCTTTCCTTATTAGCACAAGTCCATGACACATATTACTTAACCCAACACAAGTCCGACTCATAATAACTCTATTTTATTCCGCTAACTCAATTAATTCACCCCGCGTAAATATTATATTAAATATTATTCTTTAAAATTTCGGGATGTTACAGTTATGTTCCACTTGCCACTAACACTATTAAACTCAATCCTCATATCACTTGTACCTAATAATCGTTAGATCATCCTGTTAATACTTGCCACCTACCACAAGACGTTCCACAACGATCTATGTCGTCTATTTCTAAAACCCATGCTATGTCGTTTGCTCAACCCTGCACATCTACTACCCGTACTTGCTACAACGGTGAAGACCATAATCATCTACGCCATGTGTTTCCTTGATTTAATCATGTTCATCAAGCTAAGAATTTACAACTTTATTCTATTAAACCCTACTTTGCAACATAATCAAAATATTTAAATCCTACTAATTTATTAATTTTAAGTGATTATGCTCATACAATAAAAATCTATCCTTTCAAAGACAATTGTTTGTAATACTGTACTTTCAAAAGACGTTTTGAAATTTTAATATTTTAATTAAGCAACTCAAAAATCCAATTCATGTTTAATATTTTACACAATGACTACATTTTATTTATAACCAAAACGAACTAAAACTTTTGTTTTCTCAAAATCATTTTTTGTAACCCACACAATGGGACGAGTTTTGTGGACCATCCGACGACCTAAGTAATTATGGAGGCCTACATAATTATCGAAGTCCACACATGTAAATCATAATGCGTGCAATTGTTTGTCATAATATAGAATCGTAAGTAGTGGAAATAACGATACAAATATAGAGATGATAAGGACATAGTGGATACGCCCTTGGTACATCCTATATACAAGTTCCCTTATCGGATTTTCATTCGGAGCGTTGTTTCAACCATTCAAAATTCTGTATTATGATTAGTTTAAAAATTTTTATTTAAAATTTTTACTTTCCTTATATATATATATATATATATGAGTTGTTGAACGTCTTTACAAACTCGTCATATATATATATAATTTATAAACGATAATATAACAAACATATTAAACACATTAGATATAACTTTATCATTAAAGCTTCGTTAACCATTCTAAATATATTTTTATTTAAACATTATTATTATGAATTATTTTACTTATATTTATTATATCTTAAATCATATTTAATTATTTAAATAAGTTATTTATTTAAATTGTTTAATTATTTATTTTATCAAGTATAAATTTGAGAGTATTTTGTAATAGTTCATTTAAACAAATGATAAAAATAACATTTATCCTTGCAATAATAATCATTACAGAAATTAATCGTTCAAATCTATAATCTCTATCATAACCCAAATCGCGTCGAAATCCGAATCTACTATACACGTTATGTAATTACAGTTAACTCACATAATATTATTTAACCAGGAATCCTTGACGGTATATCCCGAAGGGTTTATTTTTCCAATGTAACATTCGTTACTTTTCAAACCTGAAAATCCGACCTGTTTTCAATTTTCGGTTTTTATTTATAAGTATATGTATACAACGTATTATAATATCCAACTCCATAATAAAATATACATTCAACATTTCTAATCCCCGATGTGATCCCCGATGTGATACCCGGCATAATATCCAACTCCATAATAAAATAAAATCCTGTTAACTGTGTCAGTAAACCCAGTTAGTTCCGTTAACTAAGTTAATGAACTCCCATGCATATAGTGTCATGTATGCATACATTGAGTCAGTGGTGTCGTTGGTGACCAAAGTGAGAGTAGCCAGTTATTGATAACTAGAATAATAAACTTGTCACACATGCTATTATATATGATATGTTATAATAAATTTGTCACACATGATATGTTACATGTATTATATGCGGTGGGTGAAATTGTGTTACATGCTACACGATTTGTTGTTGTATACTTATATGTTGTAGGAGAAGTGAATAATTAAAATAGCATGACCTATGACAGATTACATGACAAGTAAAAAAAAGACTAGTACACAACATATAGTTACTAGAAAATGTTTATAATAGAATGTAACATGTCACATGTAATAAAAATTGACATAACCTAAAGTTTAATAAAATTAATTATGTCTTAATGATTGTGTTAATGATGAGTAAATAACAATTAAGGTTATAACTTTTCTTTTTCTTCCTTTTGGCCGTCCATATATCACACACACACACACATTTTATTTTTCTAAAACACTCAAAATATCATAATAAAGTTGGGTGATTCTTGGAACAAATAGTGATATAACATTGATCAAGTAAGTAAGTAAGCATGGTAATATATATTTTGTTTATGTTTCTTCGATTTAGGATTGTGGGATTGAGTATCCAAACACATGTAATCATAAGAAATAAAAAGATGATCAAGTTGATGGTTTAAAATAAATTGTGTGTCTTGTCATGAAAGAAAATATGGAAACCTTTTGTACATAAATATTATTTTATAAATCAATAAAACAATGAAATACATGAGATTTGGTTATAAAAAATGGTTCCTTGATGATTAAAGATCATAAGGATATAAGAATCATGATTTTTGTGACTTTTGGTTTGAATCTTCTTGTTGACAGATTATGTGTTTTAGATTGTAGATTGTGTAAATTGATGATATGTTGGTGTTTGTGATTGATTTGTGATACTATGATTAATTAATTTGAATTTAGTTTTCAAAATGTCAAGAATCATAATTTTTGGACTTTGTTTGACTAGTTTTTACTAATTTACAAAATCGGGTTGCAATCCTGATTGAAAGAGAAATTTTCTGAGCTGTGTTGTAAATTGTATAACTTGAGATTGAAAATAGATATGGGTGTTATTCCACTTCTGGAATGTTATAAATTGAATCCAATCCAATTGGTCTTGCATCAATTGGACATATGTGGAATTTTTAGCAAATATTTACATTATGTTTTACTGATAAGGTAGCTGAAAATAGGTTGATGTAGTGTATGAATTTTCATGATGTTTGTGAGTGTTGAAATATTACAAGAAAATTTTATGTTGTTCCTAATACTTGAAAGTATATGTGGGAATTATTTGGTAAATTATTTGCATGTTTTGACTAGTTAGAAAAATAGGTTTTGGTGACTTAAAACCTGCCCAAATTTATCCAGTATGTTGTTTGGTAAAATTAGTTGTAGTTTGTATAAATATTGTTGTGTTATATTGGAATTTGACTTTATTGGTCAACTTGAAATTATTTGACTAAATGCTTTGTCATATTTATTATAAATGAAATTGGTAAAAGTGTGACTTAGTCATAGGGTTGCATGAAAAATGATTAACTGCAAATTACATGATTGATTGTTAGGTTGCGACTATGAATATCTTATGATTATTTTAAGCCACCAACGGGTCTTCGGTCAACATTTAGGGTCAAAGGTCAATATTTTGGTCAACGGTCAATATTTTTAGTCAACGGTCAACAACATGGACCTTTTGGTCAAAAGTCAATGAATGTCAAACTTTGGTCAAACTTTTAATAATCCGTTGGATTGTTTGGATACTAGGAATTGCTTAGAAAATACTTATAGTGATTGTATGAATATCTACATTTTATAGGTCGTCAGTTAATATTAATTTTTATGCTTTTAAATCTAGTTCGTGACGTTCAATTGCTTCGATTTCATTTACATACTTTCGGTTTTATTTCAAGTTTGTCTACAACATCAAGGTGAGTTTCTCACACCCTATTTTTAGCCTTTTTAACTATTTGTGGGGTAGCATATATATCCTATCAAAAATTCAATTTCGTTTATTCATCATTTACAAACTACAATTCACTACATGGACTTGTGTGTTTACTTGTTACTTGCTACAAATTACTAGCTCAAGGATTACTTCAAGATAGTATGATCATACGCTCCCCTTCGCGTTCAATACATTTGTTGTTATGAGTGGAAAAGGGCCTCATTATCCAAGTACGTTGGTGCACCATCCCAACTGGAAAGGACTTTACTTGCGCTTATCTGAGTACGCTGGTGCACAATCCCAGTTGGAAAAGACATTACTTGCTCATTTATACTTGTTCATGGAATTGTATGATTTTTATGTACGTATATCAAAACTTGTGTGAACTCACCAACTATTCATTTAGTTGACTTTATTTTATATATATGATACAGGTAGAATTATTAGAGGATGAAATGGAGAAGACACTTGAACTTAGGTTATATTAATAAATGGACAAGTTGTTAATTGTTCTTGTATTCTCCTTGTATTTCTTGTTACAAACTTGTGTACTTGATGTTTAAATTAATTAATGATAATATTGTCACTTAATAGTGTCACATGTGTTTTGGGCAATCTGTACGTCACACTCGGGCGTATTCCGCTTTATCCGGGGTGTTATAGATTGGTATCAGAGCCGTGACTATAAGATAGGACAGTAGATGTAATGTTCTAGTTAGTTATAGCTTATTTTTATTTATGTAGGGTTGCATGTTAGAAATTATGTGGACCCTATTAGATTGTTCAAAGCACTTATTTGATACTATTATACTGATGATTCAATTACTTGAATTACACAAGCACACACAAGTCCAAGGCTTATGCCTAACGCAAAGATTTTCAATTTCAATACTCAAATTTTCGATTTTTGGCTGTCCGATATTTCTTCCTCTTAAAGATGCTTCGTTATGGCGGGTATGCAATAAACTACCAGGGGGACGTGCCTGTTTTCCGAAACTCTTGACACCAAGGTTATTGAAACCTAAGTGTAAGCAATGCTTATAAATCTCATCAGACGCGGGACCCGGTTGCTTACCTGGAGAGTTAGGAAAGAGCATGAACTCTATTATGCCAAAGCATACCACTTTCAACGCCTTATGAATCACAACTATAAGTTTTTAAACGCGACCATGTTCTCTTTGTGAAAAGAATATGGTTGCACTCCTCTATGTTTTACAATGTGTTTTAACTGGAAGTCTGTACACGAATACTCAGCTTTTGGTTCGATTTAATTGCACATTTTTAAACGAGAATAGTTAAGTTTAAAAATTTTGTGACTCATATTCTTTATTGATACATTCATTTACGATTTAAAATTTTAGAAGTTCGAAAGTTAATAACCGCATTTCAATACGATTATTTTATTATTTTACTATTACGTTTTAGAATTGAATGTTCAAAAATTTTGGTTGTCCGATATTTCTTCCTCTTAAAGATGCTTCGTTATGGCGGGTATGCAATAAACTGCCAGGGGGACGTGCCTGTTTTCCGAAACTCTTGACACCAAGGTTATTGAAACCTAAGTGTAAGCAATGCTTATAAATCTCATCAGACGCGGGACCCGGTTGCTTACCTGGAGAGTTAGGAAAGAGCATGAACTCTATTATGCCAAAGCATACCACTTTCAACGCCTTATGAATCACAAATTTAAGTTTTTAAACGCGACCATGTTCTCTTTGTGAAAAGAATATGGTTGCACTCCTCTATGTTTTACAATGTATTTTAACTGGAAGTCTGTACACGAATACTCAGCTTTTGGTTCGATTTAATTGCACATTTTTAAACGAGAATAGTTAAGTTTAAAAATTTTGTGACTCATATTCTTTATTGATACATTCATTTACGATTTAAAATTTTAGAAGTTCGAAAGTTAATAACCGCATTTCAATACGATTATTTTATTATTTTACTATTACGTTTTAGAATTGAAAGTTCAAAAATTTATGGTGATACATAAATGGTTGAATTTCGGTTCGATCACTATATTATTTTATTCACTTACTACTACGTTTTAGAATTGAAAATTCGGAAGGTCATGGTGATACATGAATGGTCGAATTTCAATTCGATTACCTTATTTCTATATTCATTTACTCTTATGTTTTAAAAATTAAAAAAATATTTCAAAAAAACTCATAGTGGTACATGAACACTCGATTTTCAATTCGATTTCACTATTTATTGTTAAATTAATATTTTTTCCATATTATTTTTCAATAATTTATGAGGTTTTCATTTATTGAAAGGTGAATACTCATGACGTTTCATGGGAATTCCAAGTTCGATTTCAAATTTGTTTCATGCGATTTATTTTTCTTTACTTGTATCTATTAGTCGTTTTCATACTTACGTCTCTAGTCACGCGAATTCTTCACGTTTCGTATCATGCTTCCTTGTTTCCCTAGTTGTCACACTCAACTCGCAAAATGACAATCCAAGTTATCAAGTAAATGGCCTCCGTGATCCCGATCGCCCCACGTTTGACCGCACCTGCCTTCATCTCTATAGTTAATTCAAATTCAAACCCAGCACCATTCTTGGAAACACAAACTAAGCTCAACCGAAAGGTATCGCGCTGAAACACACCCATTGTATAATATGTGTAAATTCCACCACTTTACTTCCCTGAAGCGTTGATGTACTTCTATTTGTGGTAGATTCAATTACCACTTAATGCCAAAACCTACCCAAACTCAATGCCACTCACCCGTCTGCAATACCTGTACCTAACCATTGGTCTCAATCATATGTTTGACAACATGCTCTAAGCCTACTATCATCATGGTGACCCTTGCACACCCGTCATACATTGGAAGGCCTAACTTGTTTCCGCCATGAAATATCCTAACCCCGCAACCTTTGACGACCTTATACGATTTTTAGGTTTCAATACTTAGATTTTTACAAAACTCATCAAACTCGTCTATATTTTCTTTTGCATACTTTCCTAAATTTTATTTCTTTTACTAACACCTCGCGCCTAATCCCAAATCCTTAGTTATTTTAACCTTCAGTCAAATGAATTTTCTTTAAAAAGAATTTATTACCTCTATTATTATTATTAATTATTATTATTATTATTATTAAAGTTATTAATATTACCATCATTATTAATATTACTAATACTATTGTTATTAGTACCATAACTGTCATCATCTTTATTATTATTACGGTAATTATCAATATGGTTATTATTAGAATTGTTATTATTATTAGTGTTAATATTTTTATTATTATTGATATTAGTAATATTATTTTTATTAGTATAATCATCACTACTATTATATAATAATATTTAAAGTAAAATATTTGCTTCAAACAAGTTTTGAGCCCTTTTGAAACTATTTTTTTTTCATTCAATAATATTTTTATTATTATTATGATTAGTAATATTATTATTACTAGTATTATCGTCACCTCTAATAATAATATAATTATTATTTCAAACCGTATTTAAAGTAAAATATTTTGTTTCAAACAAATCTTAAGCCCTTTTGAGGGTATATTTCATTCAACAAGTCAGGTTATCTGACAATCTTTTTTCTAGGCCGTTGGCTAAAAGAAGACATTTATTTTTACGTTAAGGATTTCATAAAATTCTCAAGTTTTAGCGCTTGTTAAAAACGTTTTGCCTAACTAAAATAGAATAATCGTATTTCACCATGAGATATAAAGCATCACGATTTACAACCGATTTTCATAAATTATAATATATTATATCCCTTCATTTCTTTCCCCTTCGTTAACTTCAATGAGTTTCGGACAAGAAATCATGGCATCACCTCCCACGTCAACTTTCATACCACAAACAAACCGACATTTGAGAAGAGAAACGTCGCAAGCTGCATTTTCTTTTCTATAATTTCTCCTTCACGTGTTTTTTTTTCGGACTTACCCAAAGTGATTTTTATCCACTTCTTTAGAATATTGTTTACGAATTTTATTTCGATTGTTCATTGATCTTTGATCCATATTCGTTTGTATTTTACGAAACTCAAATTCGTGCATCTCTCTTAGTCACATTTTTGAATTGGTTTACGTTTGTTATATCGGGGTCTATGACCAATTTCCCATCAACGTGTTAAGTGGAAATTGGGACTATGAGCATGTATGTGTACATAGTTACCTAATAGAAACCGTATTTTCATTTTATTTCTATACTTTACTATCGGTGACCGGTTCTCTCCACACGAATTTGTTTACTTAGAACCGGGACTGTGTCCCATGTACATGCCGAGTTTATGTTATGTTATATTTTCACACAAATTGTTTTGTTTATTTGTGTACTTCTCTTTCACTCGATGTTTTAATTAAACCATTTTGTTGTTCTTGATTTCATCAGTCTGGAACAAATGCTTTATTTTGATTAAGAATTTCAATTTTTTACGTGATAACCACAAAGTTACTATTGAAAAATTTTCTTTTCACAAACTTAATCGATTTCAATATGTTAATATTAAAATTTTCGTTTATCCATTTCATTTCAAGTTATTATCAATTTACATGTTTGTAAGATATAATTGTTTATTCATCTCAACGCTGCCATTGGTCACGTCAATGTTCTATTGGAGATTTTCATTTTTTAAACATCATGATATTTTGATACTTAAAAGTTTGGTTCATTTAAACTATTCTCGAACCCATTCCGTTTTGATGTGCGAAAATATATATATAAATAAAACACGAATCGCAACTAAGCTTTAAAAACCAAACAATCTATCCTAGTTCACACAAACGGCAAGTGTACCGGTCGCGTATAGAAAAGATGAGGAAAGTCCGGATATCGAACTCGAAGACACGTGAGAACGGCTCAGATTATAAACCCCAATACAAGTCCTACCTTAAAATATTTAACTGATTTTATTATTATTATTATTACTATTATTATTATTTTTTTTAATTTTAATTACTTTAACTAACTTACTTAACTTAACGGAACTAACGAGAAAACTTAACGACACTTACATCACTAACGGAGCTCTGAAATATGATAAAGGTGAACCACCTAGGTAAGGTATCTTGACGACTATCAACGACGTTCAGGTGACAACGAACACATAAAACCGGGTTCTGAAGATAATCTAACTAAACAATGATAAGGGAAAATAGGTCCCCACGGTCAGTTTTACTAAAGACCCCTAAAAACGTCTAGAAAGAAGGATAAAGCACGGTTGATTTTCTAAGTACCCAATTGATTTATTACTTGGTCCGTATCAAAATCACAAATTCCTCTAAAGCTCGTAATCCTAAAAAACCTAAGGAAAATGGGGTAATTCAATATTAAAGATTAAATAACTTGGCTTACAAAATAACCTAATCAACGGCTAGGAAACCGCACGTGGTCTCGCAACGGCTAACTAAATCGACTAGACCAAAAAGATAAACCAACTCCTAATGTCTTGGTCCGACTAAAAGGAGATGAACCATTGATATGAACAACTTTAACCAAACACACCCTATGGTGACGTCTACGACAAACAACCAAAAACACCAAGTAATTAGTCTAACATGCAATCCTAAACAAAACACGAAACTAATTCATGTAAAGATAAAATCACACGGGGTTTTATTAATATAACATTGAACAACTCAATAGCAATCATAGAATAAAATCATAATAATATGAACTTGACACTAGAAAATCAATTATATGTTCGTTACTCAACCCAAAACAATCGTTAACACATCGTCAATTAACCAAAACTAGGTAGTTCTAATAATTTAGCTACTCATAATAATAATAAACAATTCAGATTTGGTAGCAAAACTCATTATAACAAACTATGAAAATAAGTGAAACAAAGTCTTAAATAAAAGTTGAACAATTAACAAACCCAGGAGTGCTCGTCAAATATTTGATGCTTTCTTGGACAAGTGCTCCTCCAAATTAATATATGAACTCAAAAGAGACAAAATCTGTCAGGTTCCCGATTACTGCTGGATCTTACTTAATCATGTCATAACTCACACAGATTGATATGTCGACAAGGGAGTTAATGACGGGTTGCTCTATAAAGTGATATGTCGACAAGGGATTGAACTTTACTTGGCTATGAAGAACAGACTTGCTTGATAAAGTGAACCTTGCCCGGATTTACATAAACTAGTGAACCTTGCCCGGTAATACACTAATTTGCAAACCCTGCTCGGATATCCACTAAAGAAGACTACTTGAAGATAACCTTGCCCGATAGACAAAATATCGTACCCGGCTAAGTAAAACCTTGCTCGGATGTATAAGGTGTGCCCGGATCCATACTTAGCGAATTCTGAGGAGGTTGAGAAGATTCCAATCTTCCATGTACTTCATCTTGGTCAAATCTTTGACTCAACAATCCCCCCCTTAGGTCAATTGTTTGACTCAACAATCTCCCCCTAGATTGGAACACCTCAGCTGACCCAAAACATTTCTACGGTTACTTACACTTAGTCAAAATACACATCAAATCAAAAGTCAAATTACATATTCAGATAACATAAACAAATTACATATTCAAAAACAGTCCGAAGACATTACAAAACAAAGCCTATTCAATTGATCTTGTCTCTTTCTTGCATTATGAACGGCTTGTCTTCGATTGACTATCACAGAAGCAGCTTTCATTTTGAAGATATTAAGGGCTTGGTAGTGAGTGTGACTTTCTGGTATAGCCAAATCCCTTATATCTATCAAATCTTCATTATGCAGGCAGCTCAAGTATTCATCTTTCTTAATAATCCCCAGTGTTTTTCCATCAGAGTTTCTTAATACAAAATGATCAGCATTCTCTTTGTATTCAATTTCAGCTATAATGCCATTCTTCTGTACTGTGTAGTTGGGGCGTATCATTCTTCTTCCCAGACTTATGCATGTATTCATGTTAGACAATGGATTCTCATCTCTGACAGTCATTTGATAATCTCTCTTAGCTATGTCCATTCTCCTCAGCTTCCCAGTCCTTTTTGACTTGTGATGTTGGATTGTTTTCCAATTTCTCTTTTCTTTTAAGAATTTGAACCCTTTGTCAGCTTCTCCATCAAAAATTTTGACAGATCATTCATCTGTCTACCTGCCATTTTGTTTCTGTTTCGATAATCATACAATTTAAGAGTGACCATCCTTTCCAGTTGTTCTTCATTATATTCACGGAAGTCACTCCTAACAACAATCTCTCTCAATTGTCTACTTTCCATAATCACCTTCAAGGACTCAGTGACAGAATCAAAGTACAGTTCTCTAGGAAGATCCACATCAGACTGTGGTCTTGTTGTTCTTTGTTGTGCATAACTGCTTGATTCACCTCTTCCTCCTTGACCTCTTCCACCTTGTGGAAATCTTCTTGAAATTGGAGGCCTGAAAGGAATAGACTTCTTTGGTTTCCCAGGCCTTAAGTTGAAAAACTTTATGTAGATGGCCTCTACCATTTCAGTTGGAAGATTGGCAAGTTCAACAACATTTTCTCCATGTTTTTTAAGTTCTAGTAACATTTTTGCCATTCCAGGAGTGTTTGCCAACCTAGCAGGTACAAATCTTCCATCTCCATAGTATCTTAGGTTCTCACCTTCTCTTAAAGCTTTTTCCCATTCACTCTTTTGAAAATAGAAAAGGTTTTTCAGATTCTCCTTTTCCAAGACATTAAAGTTTGCTTCACTCATTCCCCTTTGATTGATCATTAGGTTCCTCATAATGTTGATCATCTCTTCATTCTCCTAAGGAACAAATGGTTCATCCTCAGGTTCAGGCTTCACTTCTTGAGGAGTAGGGGTTTCAACTGATCTGACTTTTTCTTTTGTCTTCTCCCTCAAAGTTTGAATTCTTCTCTTCTTTACTTGAGGTTCATCAGTTGGTTCAGACTGTTTAGAGCTCTTAGTTTGGACCCTCTTAAGTTTTTCTTTTCTTTTCAATTTGTTGTACTGGTCCAACACTGATTCTCTGGATAGGTTCTCAACAATCTCAGGCTTCATACCTCTTTCCAGCAGGTATCCACACATACCTCCAAACATTTTCTTTAAAGCTTCTGTCTTTTCAAGTTTCTCATTTTCTTTTACACACTTTTCAATGACCTTTTCGCTTTCACTGTTATACAAATCTTCTAGTTGGTCAAAGTTAAAATGAGACAGACCATTTTCAGAATAGTTACTCCTTCTGAGATAATCTTTGTATTTCTGGGCATCTCTATTCTTTTGTTGCCTAAGCTTCTTGAGAGTATTATTTTCTTCTTTTAATCTCTGCTTCAATTCATCATCATTCATAGCAGCCAGGGTTTCGAAGCTTATACCAAATCTTCTTAACTTTATAACCAATGGATTTTTCTTTTTAGCTTCCAACACACTCAGCTCAATGTTTGCCCTATGTTCCTCAGTCATTGTGACTTGAGGAGGCACAACATTAGCAGCTTTAACAGTTTTTCCTTGATCATTTTCAGGGTCATCATCATTATCATCTGAATCCTCAGATTCATCCTCTCCTTCAATTAAATCATCCATTTCTTGGCATTCATTGAAGCAATGGACTCGCCAATCTCTTCTTCAGTCATCATATCTGTATTCATATTGGTTGGTTCAGTAGTTTCAGCTGACTTCTTTTCTGGTTGACTTTGGGGTTGAAACATGCTGACCACCATAGCTAGGGAATTGTCAGCTTCCTCAGCTCTGTTCATCATAATCAAAGTTTCAATTGCTTCTTGATCAGCCACATCATCAATAATTTCCTTTGCAAGTTCGGCTTGTTTGATCAAGATCTCCTGTTTAGCTCTTTCTTCAGGAGTCATGGATTGAGCCAATATCTCTCTATATCTTGTTTCTCTCAGAATGTTCTCTTGTTCTCTTAAGGCCCTCTTCATTGGAAATATCATCCTCTTTAAATGCCACATCATTTTCTGGATATGCCTTCACATGATCTTCTACACTGACTTTTGCCTTACCTTTCTCAATCCTCCTCCTCACATCCTCTTCATCCTCAGACTGTACATTGTCATCAATTTCCTTTTCTAATGCTTCTAACTCAGGATCATACCCTGCCCTCTTGAGGCTTTCTGGTTGTTCAGATTGAATGATGGGCTCCTCAACAGTAGTATCTCCTTCATTCAATACTTCAGTTATCCAACTCCAATTTGCATGTCAGTTAAGACATCAGTAGCCATATCAGTTGTAGCTACATTCTCTATATTCTCCTCAACATTTGTCTTTTCAGTCTCATCCACTGTCTCAACATTCTCTTCACTCCATACTACTCTCACAATCTCATCATTCACATCATACTCCTGTTCTGCAACATCAGACATATCTGCTTCATAATCAATCTCTTCAATTATCCTCATCCTCACTATCATACATATTCCAAATCAATTTCAAACTGTCTGCTGTCTCTACAACTGTTACAGTTTCAGTTTCAACATTTGCACCATAGACAGTTGGCATACTTTCAATCTCCCCCTGTTTTGGGGCAGCTGAGGTCTTCTCAACCTCTTACTCCAGGGATTTGATTCTCATTTCAGCTTGTACCAACTTCTCTAATAACATCACATTCTCCTCTGTCACCTCCTCATTCCTTCTCTTCAGTTCAGCATTTTCTTTTAACAAGGTCAACAGGTCAGTGTCAGTGGGTAGTGTTGTAGGTGGTGATGCAGTAAATTGTTCATATTCGGGCTGTTCTTGGTTTGTGGTATGGGTTTGAAACATGGATAGTGGTGGTGATTGTGTATGAGGTAGGCTTGGAATGAATGAATCTGTGTGAGTTGAGCTATATGTTGGTGGTGTTTGTGGTGTTGGGGATGTATGTGTTGATGTTTCTGGGTGGCTTATGGTTAGGGTTTGAGGTGGGGATTGAGTGGTTTGATGTGGTGGAGTTTGTGGTGGTGAAGGTATAATGGGTTGGTCAATGTGTGGTGGTGACTATGGTGGTGTTGGAATAGGTTGTTCTGTTTGTTCAAGTTGCTCCCCCTGATCAGGTGCAACAATGTCCATAGCTACTCCAGCTCCTCCATCATCTCCATTCACATCATCATCTTCATCATCAGATTCTCCATCATCACTCTCAACATAATCAACTCCTTCCTCCTTTGTGCTTAACTCAGGCACTAGCATCACCTCCAAGTCATGGTTTAACAACCATGGTAGGATCTCGAAAGGAGCTTCAGCATTGAATCTATTGGCAACACCTGGATTCTTAATTCTCTTGTAAGTGTCAGGGTTCTGCAGTAGATGTGTAATTCCCATAGTGGGTAGATCTTGTAAATCTCTGTTAAAGATTATATGTAGGAACCTTGGATATTGTAAGAATCTGTCCTTCTCTACCTTCTTCAAGTTTGATACTAATCCTTCAAATATCATTTTTGAAAAATTGAAGGGTAGATCAAACATAATCCCAACAGTAGCATTTGCTAAATCATGACTCATCAAAGTCCATGATCCATTTCTTGGTGCGAACCCTTGTATCACATGATGAATGAGGAATTTATACATCATAGGAAACATCCCGTTTTGAAACTGCCCATCATGTACAGTTCCCTGATAACCCATCGTCTCTTCAAATATTCTCATCAGGTGTGTTGTATTGAAGTCTATATGGTTATGGTCATCATCACGCAACTGCAAACATCTTATGATCATTCGTTCAGTCACATGTATCTCATGGCCAGCAACAGAGGCTTCAATTAGTCGGCCATTTATGTCATCCACAACTGTTGCAGATCTCCAAAAATCAAGTGAGTGATTTCTGTAGATGACAGGACTTTCAATAAAGGCAAAACTGACATTTGATCGAGCCATCCATGTAATCATTGGTGCCACCGGCTCATTGTCAGGTGTGACTTGCAGAAGTGAACACATATTATGTATCTTTTCAAAGAAGTACTTGGGCTGTTCTTCTTCTACCATATCTGTTCTTCGAAAAGTTTATAACTTAAACACATAAACAGAGTATTAGTAATTAGATACATAATCAAAGCCCATTATAGTCTAATCGTGGTCGGAAAACACATTAATGTTGCTTATCGAGTCGGAATTAGAGGGCTGATTCAAGTTAGGGTTTGGATTAAGGTTTGGTTGCGATAAGTCGGTTAGGTTTTTTTGGGAGTAAGGAGTTGCAGTGGAAGGAGAGAGAGGGGGAAAAGTAATGTTGAAAATTTTGCCTAACTCCCTCTTATATACCTTTTGAAAGTGGGTTTTAAATGTTTTTTGTCATTTTGTGAATTATTAGCTGTCACACAGTAACATTATCCACTTGATATATTAAAAACAATTTGTATCTTTTAAGTTAATAAAACCTTACTCAGAAAGTTTAATATATCCAAAGTCTACTCTGTATACTTCCACTTACAAAGCTTACCCGAAAAATAAAACATCAAACCTTGCTTGGTCAACCAAAGTAATTTAAAGTCAAGACATTATGAAGAAAGCTTACCCGAAATACTAGAATTCTTGAAAAATTAATCTCAAGGCAAATAATCAAGTATGAAATATCAAATAATCATTCTTACTAGGAATCAATTAAGATCCCCAAATAAATTTCTTGAATTCAAATTAAATGACTTAGTCTAGCATAAACCCTAATGAAATAAGAATCATAATCAATTTATCATACTAAAGAACATATTCAATCAAGCATACTTGGAAATATAGTTTGCCCGAGCAACCTTTTGGATGTATAGTGTGCCCGAACAACCTTCTTATGCAAAGTATACCCTAATAACCTTCCTTGAATACAAAGTGTGCACGAAAGAGAACTTCTAGCAGACAGTTTACTCGGAAAGTCAAGTTTTGAAATTACCAAGTATATTGAGGGAACAAAAATGTACCCGGAATATAAAGTGTGCCCGGAAAACAAAGTTTACCCGAAAACACTTGTAATTTCAAAGAAATCATAAACAAATATTACAGAGCATGCTATATAAATGAGATTAAAAACACATAAAATAGCTTGCCCGAAACGCCAAAGTTAGCAATAAGCTTACTAGGAAACACATATTCAATCATCAGGTATGCCCTTACCCAAAGGATTTCAACAGATCAAACCATACCCGAAAATGACAAACTTAAATAACAATATCTAAGTGTGCCGGGAAAGATTAACAAATCTTTCCTAACAACATATTCACACAAATCACAAAGCTTACTCGGTGTACTAACTTAAGTTCACAAAGTTTGCTTGAAATAACAATCAGAAAAAAAAAATGCAAAGCTTGCCCGGAACAAGAATTTCTTGTTAAAAGCTAGCTATATCACATAATCATCTCAAGACTTCAAGCTTGCTCGGGAAAATAGTACAACAGTGTACTCTACCCGAAAAGTGTAAAACACTTCAAAGCATGCCCGAAAATCATAGACTTAGTCATAAACTGACTAAGCTTGCCCGGAAAGGTCATAAATCATCAAGCCTTACCCGAAATAACATATTTAAACATATTCAACTGTTTTGTACCCGGAAAGGTTATAAAACATCAAACCTTACCCGAACATGCATATTCAGCCAGTTAAAGGCAAAATGCAACACTTTTTTACTTTAACCACTTGTCAAATTTATATCTTTCATTAAAGATCATAGTTTAAGAGCAAATGGTGCATTTAGAGATCTCAAGAAAGGGATCATATTGACTAAGTAGCTTTCTCATACTTCATTCTCAGCATTATTATGACAACACAGATAGGTTAACAACAGGTATAAACTTAGCATGAATTTCATTTCTTTGGTGATATGATTAAGGTTCAATTTAAGCATAATGCATTAATGGTCAAAAGTGTGCTATGATGCCTCATATCTCTTCTCAAAGCTTATTTGGCTTTCCCCAGATCACCCCAATTTGACTCCAACCTCCTGTATTTGGTCAAAAAACTTGTTTTTGTATGACAGAACTTATTGGATCTTTTTGTATTTTTGATTTTCAAACATATATAGAGGTTGAACGTTGGACTTATTGTTAGTTAACAAGCCTTTCATTCAAGATGGGACAGATTATGTCAACATCTTTGTAGTTCTTAGTTGTAACCCTCTTGTTTGATAAAATATTTTAAACACTTATCAACTTTTGGTTGATTTATTCATTCTTCCCCCTGTTTTTGATATTTTCAGAAATTTTCTAACACATTTTCTTTGTCATATTTAAAGATGTTTCATTTTTGGTTGACCAAATAACAACAGGCTTGTGTATGACTGGGTAATCACTTTTCTGACTATCATTTGGAGAGATTTATAATGAGACATGCAAAGACAACTATGTATCTCCACATAAAGATTAGCATATTCATTATATTTATATCACCTTAGATTTTACATCATCATGGGAAAGCAACCATACATGTTAATGACTATACTAAGGTCTTTTTAGCCTAATAAATCCATATGATTGGCTAAGCAGTCAATGTACTATCATTTCCCATATAAAAACAGTTTAATATTCAATCACCCCAATATTTCTTTATTGGCAGGTAAATGGCTATCCTGTTTGACCATAAGTGGTCAGCAGGACCAAAATTTTCTGAACCTAGCCCTTGTGCGGAAGCGTGAATATTCGGTGTTATTAACGACGGTGGAGCTCGGATCTAGGGTTAGGATAGAATCTAACTCGTATTTACTCTTGAAAGATGTCTGGACGGATGAGGTGTATTGGAGAGAGCCTGATTTGATTAACAATCAACAATAAAGTAGGATGTACAATTGTAATCAAAACACAAAAGATAGAAATGGTAGTATGATAATATTAGCCGAATGATTCTCATAAAGAAGAACACTCATACATACATACATACATTCATACATACAATCGATTAAGAAATATCAGCCGCCACCAGGAGAGCTCATCCTGGAGGCGGAGACTCTCTCAAAGGGATAAAACCTTAAATCTCACACATACACAATACAGTCACTCATACTAGACAAATGAATAAAAAATATCTATTTATACTAGTCTAGCATGACTTGGTCTTCAAGCCATCCACCCTTGGTTGAGACCAAATAATATATTTTTCACCCACATATAAATTCGATGCGTCGGTCTAAAACATAAGTCCCAAGAGAACATCAATTAAAGGGAAAGTATTGGTGGACTTCGTCACAGAAGTCCCGCAACATAAGGAACAGGAATGTCTGATCGAGCAACAACCCCAAGCACCTCCGAAACAAGGGCAAGTTTGGTCATTATTCACGGACGGAGCTTCAAGCAGCGAGGGATCAGGTGCAGGCTTAAGGCTAGTCAACCCAGAGGGACATAAATTTACTTACGCCATCAAGTTATACTTTAAAAGTACCAACAATGAGGCGGAATATGAAGCCTTCCTGGCAGGCCTGCGGATAGCGAAAAAGCTTGGGGTAAAATATTTGGAAGTACGGGTGGATTCCATGCTAATTGCGGGACAAATAAACGGAACATATGAAGCCAAAAGTGATGTCATGGCTTCTTATTTGTCACAAGCAAGGGTCTTGATTCGCCAATTTTCCTCTTTCAATGTTGTTCACATTAAGAGGAGTGAAAACAAATCGGCGGACACTCTTAGCAAGCTAGCTTCAATGAATTTTGAGCATTTTGCCAAAGATATCCGTGTGGAAGTTCTAGGTCATCCATCTGTTCCACAAAACCAAGTCCTGGTAATCCAAACAGGCGTCGAATCTTGGATGACGCCAATTAAAGCTTACTTATCTTCCGGAGCACTTCCAGCAGGAAAGGATGAGGCTCGGAAGATTAAGCAAAAAGCCATGAATTACCAGTTGACTAATGGCATTTTATACCGGAGATCATTCCTCGGTCCGCTGCTACGTTGTGTTGACACAGAAATTACTTAATCCGAGAAATTCACGAAGGCATTTGCGGATTGCACGCGCGAAATTACTGGCCGAGCATGCATTTGGACGCTGTGCAAGAAATCAGAAAGTGTGACTCATGCCAATGCCATGCTCCTAACACCCTGCGTCAAAAAAATGAACTGATTCCGGCGTCTTGGTTAGCAAAGTATACCATGAAAGGTTAGTCTCTGTGGTAGCAGTAATGGAAGGGGAGGAGTCAGTAGCCTTACGGCGGTTCATTGTAAATGGAATGACATCCTCCCGAATCCAAAAGAACTTGGGCTTCCACTCATACAAGCTCCGGTAACACTCAGTACCGATACGACCTTTCTTGGTAGTGGACCACCCAAATCACCCGTCACGGTGCGTCAGCTTATAGAATACTGCAAATCGAGCAACTGTTGGGTCGGTAACATGAGCCTGGCAACAAAATTCAAAATGAGGAACCCGAAGCAACCCTAAAGGGTGAATCTGAGATAGATGAAGGCCATAAGAAGTCAAGATGTCCCTCATAAACTTCGTTATGGCAAACCGAAACTTGCTCGTTGTAAAAAAGTCAGTATATACTGCCATTTTGCCTTCCGATGGGTTAGTCGCAACAGAACCGTCCGCAGGCCGTTCCGGACCCCATTCCGGCGCTAATCCGTAGATGTTAACGACGTCTTCATATTCTTTTTCCTTAAGGTGCACCGTAACTTCGTGAATCGCCGGAGTATTCTTCTTTTCAGTAGCTATGGGATAAACGAATACAAGAGTTTCTCTAATAATATAGAAATTTCAGATCTGTTGCCTTGAGAGAAAAGTTTGGAAAGCGATAAGATTGAATTGGAAACACTAAAGACTTATTTATACCCATCGCAATTAATGCGGCCATTTGACTGACAGAGGAAAGATAAAGTGCGGACCATGGGATGATTGATACGTCAGGCGGGAGATTCGAAAAGCGTTTACAGGCTGTCAAACAGGTGTTTTACACGTCTTGTCAGCCACCGCTTAAAATTCACTCTCCGCCACGTCACCAGTACTATCCAACTTGCACAAGTTCAAAATATAAGAATATCTGGCAAAGATATTGTGCTACAATCAAGAATATTATTCACAATGCAAAAAGTTCTTTATATTAATATCCAAAAGTGATTACAAAAAAAGACGAACAAATTACAAGCCCTACAAACTAAACCTACAGGTTGGGGCTGATGTGCCTTCCGGAGCATTAGGAGAAGTATCCTCAGACTCATCGTCTTCAAATTCATCATCTATATATACCTGCAGTTGCTTCACGCCATCCTCAGCTAAGGCAAACTCCGGAAGCATATTTTGTAGCGGGAAGACTAGGTCGTCATATTCCTTGACCCGCATATCAAGCTCCTGATTCGTATCAAGACCATGAAGCGGATGGCTTTCAAAAGATTGTCCAGATTGGGCGAATGCCATCCCTTCATTAACTCCTTTCACCCGACCAACTCCTTCCGAAGCAGTCGTTAGATTCTCGAAGCAGTCAGTAAGCTCCGTGCTTTTCTTGACATGCGGATGACCTGACAAAGAAATATGTCAACATTTATAGAAATGAAGTGTAGAACAAACAATCAATGAGGAAAACTTACAGAGTCAAGCCCTCGGTTGAGGAACCACTGTCGTTCCCGTTCAGCACACTCCGTCCGTTCACGGAGCGCATGTAGCTCCTTGGAGGCGCGGTTGTTGGCTTCCGTGTGAGACTACAACAAAGAGTCATACGCAGACTGCATCTCAGCAATAGTTTTGTCTTTAAGCTCAGATTGCTCTTATTGTAGCCCCAACTCAGTCTCGAGCTCTTGGATCCGGGTGCCTTGGTGGGTCACTTCTTCTTGTGCCCACACCAAGTCATCCTTCTTCTTCTGGGTCTCAGCTTGGGCAGCTTCAAGAACAGAGTTTTGCCTTTCACAGGCCTCTTTCCAACTTTGAGCAGCAGCAGCACTTCGATCTTTTTCTTGGTTGAGTGCAGCCTCGGCGTCAATTTGTTTCCACCTAGCTGCACTCGTCGCCTTTCGATGCTCCTCAGCCTTTGTCTTCGCGGCATCTACAGCCCGAGAGGCTTCGCCTAACTTACCGCCCATCTTACGCCACTCGCGCAGAATTTCTTGACAACAAGCTAGGCTGTTAATCAAAGAAAACAGATAAATCGGTGTGAAGTTTATGGCGGGAGCGAGTATGCTGGTACGCCATTTCAGCAGGTAGCATGCAGTGTTTTACAAAACTTATGCAAGTCTCTGGATGAGAAACCCGAGACCCGTTGACAATATCCCAAGGAGGGACGGACAAGTCATAATCAGTCCCCAGAACGGCATTCCCAAAATGGGGGCCGCAGATGATTGTTGCGGAGCACCTTGTGAGGAACCCCTTCGGCCTCATGGATAGATGGTCTAAATAGAAAACTACCTTCTTCACCTGTGATAAGAGCGAGGAAGTAGTATAAATATGAGGAGGAGGTCGTGGAGGAGATTCATGAATCCTGAAGCACTCTGCGGTGACTCCAGGATTAACATTCTGAGAACCAGTGGCCCCCCCACCGTGGAAGAGATAATCCAGGGATTCGTTAACCACTGGTTGAACGTTGGACCCCTCAGTGTTTGTTTCAGTTGGAGGGGTAGCAGGTTTGTCCACCTCCTTCTCCGTGGGAGGGGACAATTGCTTCTCAACGTTTGGTGTTGTTGTTTTTTTTTTTTGGGTAAAGGGTTCTACCCGGTTAAATTCATTCCACACAACCAACAAAGAACAAGTAATATGACAAAGTGCCATATTAGTTCTCATGTATGACATGCCATACAAGAGTAAACAAAACCAAAACCACCAAACAATGGTAAACACAGCTAAAGCCTACTCAAGAACCAAAGAAACAAACATAACAAAAACAAATCAACCATTATCATCAATTCGGTGTGAAACTCCTCTCGGAAGGTGCCAATCTTCGAGAACCCGATTGACCCGTTCAGAATTCTTGAACTTTAGAGTCATTAGCTTTAGGCGAGTACCCTTAATGATTCATCAGCAACAATCTTTGAAGTCTTCAAAGAGTTCCTGAAAAGCCGGTTATTTCGTTCCTTCCAAATTACGTAAACCGAAGCCCCAAGTAACAGCCGATTAATAACATTATCAATAGAGTTGGACATTCCAATTTGAGACACATATTGAAGAATATTCGCC